>NC_067233.1:26229123-26441623 GCF_019924925.1 Ctenopharyngodon idella | reverse complement strand
GAGGTTTGCACTTCTTGTAGGGCTTTAGCACAGGCAATATCAGTCAGAACAGCATACTCAGACTTCAGTAGTCCATGTAATCCATTTCTTTAAATAAGATCACTCAGGCCAATTTTCCCTCAAGAGAGACTGTGTGCAATAGAACAATCATGCATAGTAGTTTGGTTAATTGGAAACCTTTTTATTAGGCGCATGCAGAAAAATGTGTTCTCTAGTTCACTGTTCAATTTCCAGTGTGTGACACATTAGTTGAACTGATAACCAGTCAAACATCAGCTGTGCACTTAATGATTCTAAACTTATTTACCCACCAATGTAATTGAAAGACTTATGTGACCTTGCTTGTTTGGCTAATTGGGTAATTAAGTAAACCCATGAATCATTAACATCTTAAAGGGGACCTATTATACCCCTTTTCACAAGATGTAATATAAGTCTCTGGTGTCCCCAGAATGTGTCTGTGAAGTTTCAGCTCAAAATAACCCACAGATCATTTATTATAGCTTGTCAAATTTTTCCCTATTTGGGTATGAGCAAAAACACGCCATTTTTTTGTGTGTCCCTTTAAATGCAAATAAGCTGCTGCTCCCGGCCTGCTTTCCAAAAGAGGGCAGAGCTTTAACAGTTTGCGCTTCAGTTCCTCAACAATAACAAAGCTGGAGAGTCTCACACAGCCAAAATGATGATTGTCAGTAACGGTGTTCAGCCTTACATTGTTCAAACCAAAGTCGGACACTGATGGAGAGACTCAGAAAGTTATAACTTTTAGAATTCAACTGGATATTTTTGAATGGTTAGTGGATAAATTTATGTAGCTGCTGCTCAACTCATCGACTAGCATGTGCCATCATGTTAATCAATTGTGCAAATTCAGCGTTGAATTGACCCTTGTTTGTGAAGCAATCCGACGTAAAATGACGGCATGGTAACAACACTCTACTACAACAACTCTTCCTCTTCTCTAAAGCAGCCCAACATGGCCTTGCCCCCTTTGTTGCGTGTTCCTGGGGGCAGGGTTTATGTAAATTTTGGGGTCTGTGATGTCACCAACCCGGGAAGAAGCTTGTTGTAGCCCCTACCAGCAGTTTGCTGTAGTCCTTAAAAAGCGATTTCTGTAAAAGAAAATTTGCATTGAACTTTGAGCGTCCTAACTTTGCAGATGTTGTTTATGCTCAAACAGCAACATTACACACTAACTAAAGTTAAAACAGTGAAATCATAGTCAAGGACCCCTTTAAGAAATTGAGAGAGAATGATATATCTGATATGTAGCCTGTTCTTGCTCCCAAGGCGTCTGACTTCTAGGAGCTCTGGCATCACTATACAGACTCCAAAAGCACCCTATCTTTATTTACTTTTATATGCCTTTTATGTGTAATTTTATGTACTTTATGTGAAATTGCTAGGATTAGGGCTAAGGGTCAGGTTACCTACTCAAAAATTTCAATATAATAGAGTACTGCAGTGATTACATATTTTTGTAGGTTAGCCTGTTAGTATCCACCCTGGTTCCCTTGACAAAAAACAAACAAATTTTTCCACTGGGCTTTGGATTGCAGAAGATAAGTTCTGTAACCAACAAAAGTTTATGATCTTTATGATTTTGTTCATCATGATCTTCACAAATGAACACAGCTTTCTCGGATTCTGAAGCCTAAATAATCGTCCAAACATAGTTTAGATAAAAGCTAAACATAGGCTATAAACGAACTACACCACGGTCACATAACTTTAAGGTCACCATCACTACGCTTTCCTTAACTCTTTCAGTAACTCTGACAGTTTGAGTTATAATAGTTTGCAAGAGCATGATTATAAACACAACAAGGCTGTAAAAGTGAACTATAGTGAGTAGATGAGTTTTCCTGTTCAGCCTGATGACGTTTAATGTTCTAGACAGCCTAAGCAGTCCCTTTTAGCCACTTGTTAGCAACCGCCTTTACAAGATACATAAAAAGTAAAATAAATAAATAAATAAGTAATGCACAATTGTGAATTTTATTTAAGTATTTTAGGTCATAGAATATAACATCTTGAGCTTATGTGAGACTGTCCTCAAAAAAAAAAAAAAAAAAAACGACCCTATAGGTAGTTTTTCAAGCACCTTATTAAGACCTATATTTACGTTTTAAAGTCATGCGCCCTCTAGCTGGCGTAAAAATAATGACAGTGTCGTGTTACCAATCAAAATGCTTCATTTAAATGCAATGTGTGGACTTTTTACACCATTTGTCCTATTTCCATTTAGCAATTTTTTTTTTTTTTTTTTTTTAATTAACGACTACACCCACCCCACCCCTAAACCTACCCTTAGTGATTTATAGTGCATATGCACTTTATGAGCAAATGCGTTCCCTGGGTTCAAACCCATGATTGCATGATCACATGTTTGCATATTGTTATATATTGCAATGCTCTGCCAATTGAGCTACGCAAAACCCGAAATATGATGCAGATAAAAGGGAACAATGCATTAAAATGAAAGTGTCTTGTTGTCGATAGGGGTGCAACTTTAGTAAACGCTCCTGTCGGTCGTATTTCAGGGAAGTGACAAACTACCTATATAGGCGTATTGGTTGGAGAACATGTTGGCTTATGTTCACCACAGACCTTCAAAACACCCGACTGACTTTGTAATGATGACACCAGAAGTGCTAAAATGCTAGCTAGTTTCTGGCTTTAGGCCTACAAAGGCCTATGGGATTTAGGACCCTATAGGTCATCCACATACAAACATTTTTGTGGCTGTTCAATTTGAAAATCAGACCCCAACATAGCATGTCACAAATTCAAAATTATACTCCAACAATATGGTTAGAATGATAAAACTCATGTCCTTCTAATTTGTGGTTTCTCATTACCGATCTTGTCACAATAAATGCACCTTAGGATGTCTAAATAGGACGCCTTTTGTGTAAGACTATTGCATTCAACCATAAAAAAAGTATTGTACTTTTGGATAAATGCCAGTTTTATCATACCATTATAATGATAACATTTGAGAATGCATTTGTCTACATGCTCAAAAGCTCAACCGCTGTGTTTTTTTGTCTTGAGTTGTTAATAGAAAGTAGGTCATCTCATTTTATTCACCAGCATGGAGAGTGTCAGTGGACAGAATTGAAAGGAAAATCTCCATTATTTTGCCCCTTTACTTATTCTTTCAAGGAAGAATTCATTACTTTGAAATTGTTCTCCAACTATCTTTTACGCTCAGAGTTATAAAGGCTCTCTGCTTGTTAGTGTAAAATTATCCATGCAGCACATATTGAGTGAAAATGTTCCTTTTGAAAATCTACATGTACAAGTGCAATTCGTTCAAGAGCACAGTAGAGTTGAATAAAGAGTGTCAGGTTTAACAAAACACAATTATTCTACCAAATTGCCTTATCTAAACTAAAACAATAGTGTCAATCCAAGCAAAATGCAGCAATAACATTATACCATCATGGTAGAAGATCCTTACAGGTCCCTAACTTCTATGTATGCGGTTACTACAGTTTATCATGTATTTAACATGGCTGGACAGAAACTATCTGCCTAATAAAATGCAGTATAGTGGTTCTAGTCAAAATGAAACAAGTCATTTCCTGCTCCGTTTGACTTGGGGGAAGAAACACAGTAGTCCATCCATCATGATTTTGTCTGCCATGTCTACAGTTACGCTTACACAATCACACCCAGTTTGCCCTGCTGTACAGTCAAGTCACCCTTATTTTTTATAGCTCTTTATACAATACATATTGTTTCAAAGCGGCTTTACAGAGATCAACAGGAAAATAGTGGTTCAATGATGTAAACATAGTTAAATTTTGCTGTAAAGCAGCTCAAAAAAGTGTCATTGTTCAGCCGAAGTCAGTTCAGTGTTGATTCAGTTCCGCTGTAAAGATCATCAATTATTAAATTTAGCTCAATAGTTCAATTCGGCTATAAAGAAGCTCTGTGGAAAACAGTAATGTCATCATCCAGCTCAGTTCAGTTCTCATCAAATAGTGTCAGTGCAGTCAGATCAATAATATAACAGGTCTACGGATACCTTTAAGTATGGAACTGCTGCACGGCACATCAGCGATAACCTCATTGAGGCTTGCTCATTTTAAGAGGATAGGGTGAGCTGTTGGCCACTGGTGTGGCAAGAATATTGGCTATGTCAGCTCCTGCCAGAGGAAATCTTGTTCCCAGTTTGTGGCCTCTGGATTATCTGGTGCAGCAAGTTCTGTGTACCAGTCGTTGAATTTAAACCTCAATATCTGCTGGTAATGCATTGGTCATTGTGTCATGTTGAACTGCTGTTGGAGTGTGACAGGGCGAGTCCCCATGAAGGACATCAGTTGGTGGAGAATGAGGGAATATCCTAGGAATTCCAGAAGCCTGAGGTGATACATCATCCGAAAGTCTAGAAATTGTGATTTTCTGGTTGAAGCATCATCTTCACGCTAGGGCAACAAGAGCAATGCAGTGGTTGCATGATAGAGTTAATGTTAGAAAGTCATTTCACCTGCACCTTTGTTCTCCTTCTGAAGGTGAAGTGAGAAGCTAACAGATTGATGCCAGCTGGGTTTCTTTCCACTGCCACTGCCCTTGTGGCGGTCGGCACACAGTAGATGCTCAGCCATCAGACGAGTTATGGGGAATCTGGGTTGTTAAACTTTATACCTTTAATTCTTCCCGCCTGCCATTTTGAAAGATGTCAGCTGGAGTTTTTCATTTCATTCCAAACCTTGGAGTAAAAGTCTTTTAATGTTTTAGTGCTGAAGCCTGTAAGAAAAAAAGTGACTCATGAAATCGATGTTGGAAGAGACAATTGTATGAATAAAACAAATGACAGGATATCACTGATTTAATGAGCTTTAAAAAAAATATTATCTTGCTCTTTTCTTCCTTAAAAGGTGCTTTGATCGATTTTAGAGGTTTGCTAACTTCCCTGAGCCACCTCTCTTTTAGACGCACACTCACAAACTTCTCTAAGCACTTCCCCTCGGGGAAATCCCTGCTGTCATTTTGAAGTTTGTTCCACCGAGTTTATAGGGACAGACCCTTGACCCCCTCAATTTTGGTGTGCAGGTCAGTGGTTGTTCTGTAGGGAAACATCGGTGCCTTGAATTTGATGCGCCGACGAACCTAGCTGAATGGAGAACTTGTGATGAAGTGTTGGGTTGGCTGAGACCACAAGCAGTTCTCTCTTCGTAAAGTTGAGTTGAAGGTGGTGGTCCTTCATCCTGCAAAAATGTCTGTCAGGCAGGCCGAGATGCGAGCAGCTACTGTCAGATTGCCTGGCTGGAATGAGAGGTATGATAGGAAAAACCATGTCTTGGAATGACAGATCCTAGTGATTACATGTAGATGGGCAAGAGAAGTGGTCCAAGCACTGAGCCCTGAGGCACCCCAGTAGCTAGATGTTGCGACTTAGACACCTCACCCCTCCACGGCACCCTGAGAGGTAAGACTTGAACCCTTGGAGTGTGGTTCCTGAGATTCCCTTCATCGTGAGGGCTGACAGGAGGATCTGGTGGTTAACAGTGTCAAAAGCAGCAGACAGATCCAGAAAGATGAGTACTGAGGATTTGGAAACTCCACACAACTTTGTATGATAGCCTTACTTATTTTACATAATACACGTTACTACCTTAAGCTGACTGTTGCACAGTCATTATATCGATATTTTATATATTTTATTTGTTTGTGTAATTTTATATATTTTCTCCAACAGCCCGAGCATACCTATAGGCAGGGGTGCCTAATCCTGTTCCTAGAAATCTACTTTCCTGCAAAGTTCAGCTCCAACCCTGATCAAATGCAAATTAAGCAGCTAATTAATACCTTCAGGAGAACTTGATAATTACAGACAGGTGTGTTGGATCTGAATTCTGCAAGTAGGTAGATCTCGAGGAACAGAATTGGGCACCACACCTATTGGCATATAGATTGGGCCATTCAAACAAATTGATAAGGAAAAAAAAAGAGATGTAAATTATAAATCAGCTTATTAGCAGATTCCAAGTGTTCAAGGGCTTAGAAAGTTCCAGTTCAATCCATTGCATGGGTTCCGCCAGTAGTGGCCACTCATACAACATAAACAATGACATACATCTGAGTCAATACGATGGAGGGAAGTCAGCCAGGAAAAGGCATACAAATGTGAAGTGGAACGCAGCTATACTCTCTATAAAAACAACCCTCCAAAGTTGTTGGCAAATCTGAATGAACAAAATGAATCACAGACAGACAGCATTGATAGACTAGTTTTATGAATCATCTCACATTTGTGGTTTTCGAGAAACTATTGCTTAAGTGCTTTTAACTCGAGGCCCCATTGTCCAAGACAATATTTGAAGGCCTCCCATATTGCCAAGATACGTCCTCTAGAATTTCTCCTGTAATTATGACAAAGCTGCATGTTTTATTAATAGAAACTGGGAGATTTGATTTATCACATTAATTAACAATGATTCATTTTGTGGTTACGGGATATTCTGAGTCCTTCAATAAAAACAATCCCCTTAAGTTTGATGTAACACGTCAAAATTTCTGGATTCAAGTACTTTATCAGATCCCAAAAGCAAACAACTAGCAAACTTATACACTCACGGTATGCTGTAATACTTCAGAAATATCATGATTCTCACCTTTATCTTCGTTGGCCAGACAGTGACTCATCTTTTCTGAATCTCTAAAATATTGGGGTCTGTGACACCATAAGTCCTAAAACTGTAGTAGACACCGCAAGTTTTTAAAAGCTTAGATTACATGTGTGCTGTAAATAAATAGTGCTCATAAACAGTAGTATTCTCACTTGAATGTATTTATTCAAACTAAGTGTATTTATTATTATTATTGCAGAGGCTTCCTAGTTTACAGCACCTTTAAAACAATGAGGACAAACTGAATAAAGGTAGAATTTGCTGCATGCACCTTTACAATCAAAGAGCATTTGTTAGCTCACATGAGAAAACAAACTCATCAGCAGGTACCAGACACTTCTTAAAGGTATTGACCCAACAAACAGTTTGATGAATCTACCGCTGTTGGAAATGAAGCCCCTACAGAGTCTTTATAGCTCGCTGTAGAGATCCCAGCGGGAGAGTCGAGTGTCGTGTTTATGTGAGCATGTTTGCTTCAATATAGTCTTATACAGTCTGGTAACATCACTATCACTCGCCTGCCCACATTTGATGCCATATTTACTGCACACTGTGCTGCCATAATTCGAAAAGTGAATTTGAATAGCAAAGTGAGGGACTGGTTTTCTCATTTGGCACTTAAAAATTGATTGGGGTCAATAATATCCAGAATGAGAAATCCCCCCCTACTTGGCCTGTCTATCAGCGAGCATGTTCAGGGTCTCGGCAAATTGACTAACTTCTATGGCTTTTCCTCTCACCTCCTGTTGCCCTGACAACTGTCTGTGAACTGAAAGATCGTTGTTATGAATGTCTTTAGACAGAAACTGAACCCTAAGGATGCCAACATAGTCAATTAAAATAGTGAAGATGGTTAGGAGCGACACACATGGAATCAATACTCATTTTCTTTCTGCTAGAGATCACTCAAACTAAAGTTTGGGGTTTTACCTTGTCAGCCGAATTTTTTCTTATATTGAAATGAATTGGATATTACAGTGAAATGGACTTCAGCTGGACCCCAGAGATACATGGCTAAATGACAGGGTAATTAAGGAGGTGTAAAGAGTTTAATGAAGACATAACAAAATGTAATTAATTTCAAATTAACCACACTTGACTGAATAGAAACTCTTTCATATAGTGGAAAAGACTTACTCAGCTTAGGTTTCTTCATTAGCTATGTTTCTGTCCAAAGTTGCGAATTTGACTTATGCGCAAAATTGGAATATCGCATAAAATATTTGTGAATAAAGCACCGCTTCCATCCAGTGAGCTGATGAGAAAAATATCGTCACTTCCTGATAAACTGGCGCTTACTATCACTAAGAAAAAGTTGTTGCAGTAGGAGAAGCCACTGTATATAATAGTTTAATATATAATAAATTACTTGCACCTGAGAGAGCACACAATACACAATAACGTTATCTTGCTTTTGGAGGTGAATGCCTGCTGTTTGGGAACACAGTCATGTAAGACAGTTCTGGAAGGTAATTATACTGAACTACTTTGATGACAGACTTTGCTCAGGCATTTCAGAGCAACCAAAACAGCATTTCAGATGCTGTGCAATGGGATCGGTCTGCTGGTTGGTTCAGTTATGCCGTCCCATCGCAGAGTCACATCTTTTTTGATGCGCATCTAGGAATTTATTTGGTAAATGTGTTTCCATTGTGATTTATGTGCATGTTTGACTTAATTGAGTGCATACGTTTTTTGTTTTTTAGAATTTATGCACATGTTGGCATTTTCATTCAGCGATATCCCAAAATGTGCATAAAAATAGGTGTATGGAAACATAGCTAATGTGATCTTTGGACTTAATAGCTATTTTTCCATCACCCTGTTTTTATGCGTATTTTGAAGCATCACATTAGAAATGAGTGATGGAAATGCCGAATTTCAGAAAAAAAAGTCCCTTATTTCGCAAAAGTTTTGTACGCTCACTTAAGCTGGTTTTTGGTGGTTTTGTGAAAAAGAGTTAATGCGAATAATGGGAGATGGAAACACATTTGACGAATAAATTCTGATAGCGAACATTAAACCCACATGACTAATTAGCTGATTTCGCTGATGGTGTTTTATTTACAGTTGTTTACTAGGTTACCAATACCACCCTTATCCGCTCAAAGAACTTGATGGAAATGCACTTTTTTTTCTTTTTTTTTTGCGAACTTTCGCTCCACATTTGGATGGAAATCCAGCTAATGATAAACATCAGCCAAATCTTTAGTACTTAAAGCATTTAGTCACAATTTTAGCTTTAGTTAAAATTTTCATTTAATTTGACATTATTGAGAGGAGAAAAAAAAAAAAAATGTAGTGAAATACTCAACAAAGTGGCATTCAAATGTTAAATCGAGCAGCTTCATTTTAAAACCTGCTCTTGGAAATACACATTTGAGTGCATCATTGACCACTTAGCAAGCAGAGATATTTTTGTGGTGTCCCTGATGTAGTTTTGGAGAGATTTCCAAGGCAAACAACACAGAAGCCTTTAACATAGTCATGCATCTCCTTTTTGCACCTGTTTAGCTTCTGATTCAATGCACTTGGGTGCTCCGTTACGTCACATCAAAATGCAAAATGATCTAGAATTTTGACCACTCTGTAAAATGTGAGATCTTACTAAAAATAAGAAAACCCTTTTGAAAACTCTTTTGCTTGAAAAACATCCAGTTTCTAATTTACCAGCAGTTTACCACCTTTTACTCCTCTTTCAGCAACTGCAAGTGAAAATGGAACGAATTCGCTCTTTTCTTCAGTACTTGCAGACACTGCAAAGTTTCTCCCTGAACAACTAACCTTGGCAAACATTTCTTACTCTTTGGGGCAGATTCACTCACACACTTTTAGTGTGTACTGTTTAAAAATGCACCCTCAGAGAAAGGTTTTGCTGTTCTTTCTTACACTACAAATCTTGTTTGTCTTTGCATGATACACTGTGAACACACCATACTGGGTGTGAAAACATTTCTTACAATCTCTTCAGCTTCATTCCCTTTTTTATAAATCATGACTACATTCACATATTTAGCTCTGTGCATTATCTCATAACAAAAAATATAATTATGTTCTGTCATTTATTGAACAATGTTTAAATTGTTGACTTGCCTGTTTCTCTATATTAGAGACAAACATGTACTTAGTTTCACACATTCATTTTCCACCAACTTCTCATTCCTGAGTGTTTTATCATTACTTTTTATATTTACTTAGTTTTTTTTTTTTTTTCCCTGTGAAAGCCTGTCAGGATCATGCATTCAAACACTCAAAGGAAGAAAAAAAAAAAAAAAATGTGGCATGACAGCTTTCACAAAGCAGGCTGGATTCGAAATTGGGGATTATTATAAATACATTTACTAAGAATGAATGCCTGTTGATAACAGCATTTATTTAATGCACTTTCTGTGTTGACATTTTAAATACACCACTAGTGCCTTGAAGTGGATTGGAGGTGGTTAGATAATAAGATGCAGGCTTTTGCACTAAAATACTGTGAGCAAACAGGCACAGTTATTTAGTGAATTCTCCTCACAGAAACTATAGAAAGCATTTACAATATGTCACCTTGGAATTATAAGGTTCTATCTGACATTTTTGTCAAAATTGAGTTATTCGCATATTCTGTGACAACTCACAGTATTTACATTATGTGATGTTTTTTTTAAGTTGTGTAGATTTTTTTTTTTTTTTTTTTAGAAAACAAGAAAAAGGTTCTACCTACAAAGGAGTATGGAATGCAAAACTGTGAAGCTTACTATCTCAAAACTGCTTAGAATGCAGATAGAACCTTATAATTCCATTGTAAGTGGTTATATTTTAGACTTGTCTGGATAGTTTTCACAGGAAATTGCATCCATACATCACTCACCTGTGTGTGTTTCATCATATCCGTAAATAGAGAAAGGTTGCTCTGGCTACTTTGACGTGTGTATGGTGTGGGAGTGGCATAGGTTAGATGTCACAACGAGCGAGAAAGGTTGACATGGGGCCTGCTAAATCTCCAACCTGTTTTAAAAAAAATAATAATTGTGACAGAGTATGTAATAAAACGAGAATCAGCATAGGCTTGGCTTTGTAAGAGTGTAAAAGTGACGCGGAGGTGGCATTTTAATGAACTGATAAAATGGCATATGTAGCTCTCAAACAGAGTTCATTGTGAAGCTTTATCTATTGTGAAGGCTCATTTCATTATGGTTGTTGTAGTGCAGTGCTGGAATTTATATTTAAGAAAGTACCATGTCTATTAATGGGTAAAGCTACAGTAACATCTTCAGCTCAGCTTGAGATCCTTTTCATCTAAACTAGTTATATCGCTTAAGTCTTGTAGTGGATGTTTTATGAGCAGTAGGATAATCTCTCTCTCTTCGGTCAGAATATTAGTCATAAAAAATTGCAATGTTTGACTGTATCAGACTGGCAATCATCATGATAACTTTTGTAACGTCAATAATTTAAAAAAAAAAAATATTAGTGATATTAGTCAAAACAATGGCATTTACATGCTCAGATGATAACTTTTTTTAGGTTTTTCATGGCTGCATCTGAAATCGCATACTTCCCTATTATATAGTAGGTGAAAAACAGTATGGGCCCTATCATACACCAGGCACAATACAACACCAGGCGCGACGCATTTGTGTTTTTTGCTAGTTTCAGCCCAACGCAGTTGTCATCTTCTCATCCAGCACCCACGTTGTTTAAATAGTAAATGCACTCGTGCCCATCTGTTCGCCCATGGGCGTGCTGGTCTGAAAATTATGTGTGTTCAGGCGCATTGTTGGCGTGTTGCTATTTTGAGGCAACTGAAAACAACTGTGCCATTGACCAACAAAAACCTGGTCTAAAGTCAATGGTGCAGTATTTTTTTTTTTTTTTTTTTAAAGGGTGTGTTAGTAATGTGCACCTATAGGCGGGTGCACAACACGTATACACTCTGCTTGTTACACACACAGTGACACACAGCAGCACACAAACATGCCAAATATTAAAAATAAAAGGATGACAATGTAAAAGATTACATACTTGCAGTAATGATGAATGAAATTGACTAATTATTTGACCAATCGTGGTAATACACACATGTATTTAAACTTACTCGTAAGGGTGAGGGTGTCTATATTCCACCTTGTAAACAGCAATCCGCCATGGTGCAAGCGCATGGTTCAAGGGAATGGGAGATGACACTCTGATTGGTTTATTGCACGTTACGCCCAAAACACACCCATGATTCATAAAGAGACTAGATGCAACCCTTTTGGACCATGCACCGACCATTTTTTCCATTGATAAACTAGCAAAAGTAGATTCGGACACACCCTAAGTGCACCTGCGCCATACGCTTCAGACTATGCAGTTAGATCATTAAAATAGGGCCCTGTGTGACAAAAGAAGTATGTCTGAATCACAGTACACATAAAAAAGAGCAAAAAATATCCCATGAGGCCACAGGAGAGAATATGTGAATGGCAGTGAAGTGACACAACTGATGCTGGTAGGTCACATGATAATGACAGCATGGCTAATGTATTACGTCCAGATTGCATTCATACTACACACACTCATACTATATAAAAGGTACTTTTTAGTGGTCATGAAGTAATTACTTATTCAAAATAAATACCTACTCAAGAATATGTGATTTCGGTCGCAACCTCACAGGTCCTGCAAACCATATTCATCTGCACAGTTCTGCAGAGCCAACACACAACCAAAACAATGTTCTTCCTCAAAATGCATGAAGTTTTGTTTTTTTAACCGCTAGAGTGCCATAGAGAGTTACATAGTGTACCTTTAATAAGTAATATTTGGTATAACTGATATTTTACTGCTCTTCTGGCCTGCACTCTTCTCAATTTGCGTATTGAAACCAGTTTGTTTTATGAACATTCAAATGGCAGACAGGTGTTTGGGTAGTTTCCATGCATAATGTCAGGTTGGTCTGAAATTAGCCAAAGAGCAATGAGAAGGAATAAAACAATAGCTGGTTGGAAAATTACCAAAGCAAATATGCTGTATTTATACAGGATTATTTACTCCCACTAATATTTATACAATTCAGTGACATTCTAGATGCTTTAATTGATTTTGACAGCACATACCCTGCCAATCTAGCCCACATGCTAATTTCAAAGGCCGTTAGATCAGATTGGAGCAGTTCAATGCCATGTCAAACACCCACAAGAGTAAGTTACAGCCTTCTCGTTGGATTTAACACCTGTTTTTGGATATGTGATGAATGGAACAATCTTTCAATCAATTTTCACCAGTTCGTTCAGGCCCTACCAAAGTTCACAGTATGGATCTAAGTGCCTCTCAATAAAGCTCTCCTGAAAATTTACTAACAATTTCTAAGTGAAAATTGTTCCAGGAAATCCTACACAATATTTTTTTTTTAGTGTAGATAAATGCATTCGATATAAAATTCAACCCAATTAAAATCAAGTTTTGAATTTTAGTTTTAAGTTTGATTTTATGTTTTAAGGAAATTAAAGTGTTGCCTAAGTTAATGTATAGCTGGCAGTGATTAGTTCATTGCACTTAAACTTTGAAAACTATAACAAAAAAGCAGAAACTGATGATTTTATGGTGTTGTTGTAATGAAGAATACATTCCTTAGCTCTAAAAAGTTGCAAATATATATATATACACATTATATATATATATATAAATATCAGTCAAAAATAATGCTCATCATCATTACAATCTGAAATCATAAATGGAAAAGTTCACAGCAGAACATGAAAGCAGTGATGTATACATACTGGCTTAAGGATGTCATCATCTCCAGCCTCAGAAGTGAAAGTGGTGTGAAATGTGTTTGAAACATGACAGGCGATGAGAGATGTAGATTCCGTTCACTTTTCGATAACAGTTCTTAAAACGGCCGCTGGATGATACAACAATTAAATCATATTATTTGATTAAAAAGTTTCATTAATTCGTTATAACTTGCTTAAAGCTTCATATCGGCTTGGATTAGGAAAATAAGAGTTTTGCAAACTGATCACTCGTGCTCAGATTTTCATTCCCACTCCTTTTTTAATAAGACGTTTCTTACGATGATACCCAGAGGGAGCTGCTGAAGGGATGAAAGTCTGTGGTCAGTGGAGCAGATGCTGTGTTAATTAGCCGTCCTTCCGCTGAGATGCTGAGTACATGTACTCTAGATCTCAGGTTAAACATTGCCTCAGCTAACAGCTGTGGAGAACTTCACTTTTGACATGTTTACCATCACTGCCTCTAATTGAGACCTGCACAATATATTCCAAAAAAAAAAGTTTCTCCTTGTTCTTTTTTTTTCATGCCTTAAAACATTAAAATAACCTTGAATAATGACTAGTAGAAAAACATTAATTCGTTTTTTTTGTTGCCTCATTCCGGTGACATTGATAATGCAATGTATAGACGTCAAAAAAGAAAACTGATTCCTTGTTCTATTAAAATTACATTGTATTTTCTGGACAATGCATGCTATTTATGAAAAAAAAAAAAAAAAAAAACTAATATATATATATATATGCTTTTTTTTTTTTTTTTTTTTTTAAATCAGATTAATAGAATTTTACACTTTATTGAAGATTTTAACAGTTTTTGTGAACGTTTGTAGGGGGTGGAAGATAATATATATATATATATATATATATATATATATATATATATATATATACAGTGGGTACAGAAAGTATTCAGACCCCCTTAAATTTTTCACTCTTTGTTATATTGCAGCCATTTGCTAAAATCATTTAAGTTCATTTTTTTTCCTCATTAATGTACACACAGCACCCCATATTGACAGAAAAACACAGAATTGTTGACATTTTTGCAGATTTATTAAAAAAGAAAAACTGAAATATCACATGGTCCTAAGTATTCAGACCCTTTGCTCAGTATTTAGTAGAAGCACCCTTTTGATCTAATACAGCCATGAGTCTTTTTGGGAAAGATGCAACAAGTTTTTTTACACCTGGATTTGGGGATCCTCTGCCATTCCTCCTTGCAGATCCTCTCCAGTTCTGTCAGGTTGGATGGTAAACGTTGGTGGACAGCCATTTTTAGGTCTCTCCAGAGATGCTCAATTGGGTTTAAGTCAGGGCTCTGGCTGGGCCATTCAAGAACAGTCACGGAGTTGTTGTGAAGCCACTCCTTTGTTATTTTAGCTGTGTGCTTAGGGTCATTGTCTTGTTGGAAGGTAAACCTTCAGCCCAGTCTGAGGTCCTGAGCACTCTGGAGAAGGTTTTCGTCCAGGATATCCCTGTACTTGGCCGCATTCATCTTTCCCTCGATTGCAACCAGTCGTCCTGTCCCTGCAGCTGAAAAACACCCCCACAGCATGATGCTGCCACCACCATGCTTCACTGTTGGGACTGTATTGGACAGGTGATGAGCAGTGCCTGGTTTTCTCCACACATACCGCTTAGAATTAAGACCAAAAAGTTCTATCTTGGTCTCATCAGACCAGAGAATCTTATTTCTCACCATCTTGGAGTCCTCCATGCGGGCTTTCATGTGTCTTGCACTGAGGAGAGGCTTCCGTCGGGCCACTCTGCCATAAAGCCCTGACTGGTGGAGGGCTGCAGTGATGGTTGACTTTCTACAACTTTCTCCCATCTCATGACTGCATCTCTGGAGCTCAGCCACAGTGATCTTTGGGTTCTTCTTTACCTCTCTCACCAAGGCTCTTTTCCCCCGATAGCTCAGTTTGGCCGGACGGCCAGCTCTAGGAAGGGTTCTGGTCATCCCAAACGTCTTCTATTTAAGGATTATGGAGGCCACTGTGCTCTTAGGAACCTTAAGTGCAGCAGAATTTTTTTTGTAACCTCGGCCAGATCTGTGCCTTGCCACAATTCTGTCTCTGAGCTCTTCAGGCAGTTCCTTTGACCTCATGATTCTCATTTGCTCTGACATGCACTGTGAGCTGTAAGGTCTTATATAGACAGGTGTGTGGCTTTCCTAATCAAGTCCAATCAGTATAATCAAACACAGCTGGACTCAAATGAAGGTGTAGGACCATCTTAAGGATGATCAGAAGAAATGGACAGCACCTGAGTTAAATATATGAGTGTCACAGCAAAGGGTCTGAATACTTAGG
The DNA here is from genome assembly GCF_019924925.1 of Ctenopharyngodon idella. NCBI lineage: Eukaryota > Metazoa > Chordata > Actinopteri > Cypriniformes > Xenocyprididae > Ctenopharyngodon > Ctenopharyngodon idella. The sequence continues at coordinate 26,425,909 of NC_067233.1, read as the reverse complement.
ACCATGTGATATTTCAGTTTTTCTTTTTTAATAAATCTGCAAAAATGTCAACAATTCTGTGTTTTTCTGTCAATATGGGGTGCTGTGTGTACATTAATGAGGATGTACATTAATGATTTTAGCAAATGGCTGCAATATAACAAAGAGTGAAAAATTTAAGGGGGTCTGAATACTTTCCGTACCCACTGTATATATGTATATATATATATATATATATATATATATACATTAGTGAATGAAATGTTCAAGGTGTCTGAATAAATTTTGGTCTGACTATATATATATATATATATATACACTAGAAAGCAAAAAAAAAAAAATGGAGAAGTGGCAGTTTACTCATTTAATTATCAGTGCTGTATCTGTTTAAACTTTATAATGGAAATGAAATAATGGAAATTTTTTGTAATCTTTTTTTTTTTTTTTTTTGACTAAAAATTGAAATGGTAATTGCACAGGAAGTTATGACAATCCCTGAGGCACTTTAACAAACTTCAAGCTAAATAAACTGACAAGCATCTTTTAACATGGTTGGTTAAAAACACAGACAGAAGCTGCCAATTGCAATTAGAAGATTCAAACAGTGTGAATCCATTAACCGTCTGACTCTTCCTGACATCCTATGGAAAAAAAAAAAAAAAAAAAAACACTGCGATGAAAGAACCAAAATCTCCTCCGCCACTGACTCATAACAACAACAACAGCACACACACACCTACACACACACACACACACACACACACACACACACACCTACATACACACACACACACCAAGGTGACCTCAGGCTTCAGTCTGCCCGTGGAATCGTTGATAAACACTTCATCATTCCACAAAAAGGAGTCGGAAAAGAGTGGGAGGGCCAGAAAAGTGTTGTTTGTTTAAATAATAGAGTGAGAGCCACAGTCTTGTCAGTTCACATTGTCATGCTGTCAGGCCAAAACCCTCCCCTAACTGACAGCCTGACATTAGGCCAGCTGAGATCAATCGTCTGCTGTGAGGGACAAAAGAAGCGTAACCTTTGTAATTGCAGTCATTAGCCACGTAGCTTCAGCGCTAAGATGGTGGCAACCTCACGGTGCACGCCTGTCGTCGTCTGGAGCCATAATGAAGAAGGAAAACAGTGGGGATCATAACTTTTTCAGTTGCACGATGTGTGGGGGATTTATGACACCATGACCCCTTTTCAAAATGGCTAAGGAGGAAATTTCATTGATGGGTCTCCTTGTCAAGGCAGAGAGGCTTTCAATGTAATGGACAGCATGGAGTTACACTTAAGCATCTATGGTAGATGTATCCTAGTGCTCGATTCAAAATCAAATGCAAGAAATTTTGACATAGGCTGTGTGAAAACTTATTAAACTTGTAAAACTTTAAATGGTGTTGTGTGCAAAATGTTTAGCTGCAGATTATGAAGATTACAGAGTGGGAAATTCAGTAAGAAGTGTGGCAATGTGTTTATTTGTATGTGAGAAACTTCACTTCACTTCATCAGTAGGCATGTTGACATGCACAAATTCCTGTCTGACTGAATCCAATTCGATTCCAGATTTTGAAAGTTCTGTTTATAAGGGACCTGAACTCTGCAATCTGATTCACATTTTTGTTTACATGTATTTTGAATAAAACATCAGCACATGTGTGGTGCCCATTCATCTGAACAGTTTGTAAGACGTAAATAAACATATGCATGTTACGAAGAAGTAAAACTCACTATAAAATATATGCACTGCACATCTGCACAACGTATATTGGTTACACTTGATTTCGATAGTCCACTTTAGACATTCTACTATACTACAAGCTGGCGGAAGATATTTTATAGATATTTTACTTCATAACTTGTTAAATATGGATATTGTTTTCACACAATTGCATCGCTTGGCTTCAGAAGGCCTTTATTAACCCCCCAGAGCCGTGTGGAGTAGGTTTATGATGGATGGATGTGGATGGCGACACTTTCTTCAGCTCATACTCGTTGATATTTATTAATATATCTCCGATTGTGTTCATCAGAAAGAAGAAAGTCTTGAGGGTGAGTAAAGCTTGGGGTAATTTTCATTTGAAAGTGAACTAATCCTTTAAATGTATAATTACACTGTAATTATAACACGGACACCTTAAAATAAAGTGTAACCCTAAACCCTAATTATTTAGTAAGTACATGTTTTTAATTAATATTACTCAGTACTTGTTTGTTTAATTACACTGTAACAAGGGCACCTTAAAATGAAATGTAACTACACATTTTTATCCATTTCAATACGGCAATACGTAAAGTGCAGCACACAGAGCGCCTGGTTAACGTATCTGTGAATTTTCACAGGTAAAATCCAGTCATTTCAATAAGAATCCACACAATCTGGAATTTAGCATAACAAATGGGCTCAAGGCAGTCACCTGAATTCTCTGCATTGACCAACAGAAAGCTGCTTGGCTTCTATGTGAGTTGTGCTTCAAATATCATAACATTATTGACAATAAAAAATTGACTTTTTTGCCCACAAAATTCCCCTAATGTGACCTCACCTTAAAATGCAGTACTTTGCACCAACATGAAGCAAAGTGAAATGCATGTTTACAAATATATTCTGAGATTGAAGGGACATTGTATAACTTATTTGGGATGGTATTGAAAGTATGAAGCCAAGTATAGTTTTTAAACTTGTTATAGAAGGTCAGTGGATACTTGAGGGAATTCCACTACTTCCACTGAACCGGCCATATTCATTACATATATTAGTGTAAAGCTTGCCTGTCAGAAATGATTATGGCTTTAAATAACCCTTAAACACATTTTACAAAAATGACAAAATGGCTTTCTTTTATGAAAGAAAAGTTTCTCCAATTGTTGCATTAAACTCTCTAAAAAATGTGGTAATGAATTTTGAATTATTTCTCTAAGGCATTCTCATGATAAAATTATTCCTATCACTGTGGGGGATGTCGGCCTTAATGGATTCCCCCAGCAAACTTTTGCAGTATATCCTAATGGCACTGTGATATTACCCATGTCATTAAATGGCATACAATTATGCAAATGAATGGCTTCACGTATACAGTCAGAAACAGACTGGTTGGCCTGCTTATTCAGATTTTCAGAACAGAAACTCGGGCATCTTCATCATACCGCAGAGAGCCCACACATGGGCAAATGAGGCCCTTTATGAGGATGTTCTGTCAGAGACTGCAACTGGAGCTGATGCAAATGTCTGCAAAAAGAAAAAAGAAAAGGGGAAATACTGGAGCAGAGCAATCCATATCACACCCACTGTAAAACTGAGATCTATGTCACGGGCAGGCAAGAGGGACTCTGGAAGTGCTGAGGAAACTGGTAAAAAATCATTTTCCTTAGGATGGGAACCGCTGCGGCCTTTAATATGATTTACTTTGTTCTCGCTGTGGAGTCAATTACGTAAAGCTCAGACATCACTGTTTGTGCAAATCAGATGACTAGCCCTGATCAGCTTATAGAAACAATGGGCTAGTCATGCTCTGATTTAGTTGTGCCATTTTAACATGATTGTAACACTTTCTTTGAAGCCTGTACATCACTTACAATGCATCATAAAGATATTCTTGACACATTATAATGCATCTTATAATCAGTTGGGTCACACTTTGTATTGACTTTTTATAGTAACTACTATGTACTTACATTAAAAATATGCTTAGGTAAAATGTAGTTATTCATGTTGTATTTCAAAACACTTGTGCTGCTATTGAGGTGGGATATGGGTAAGGTTAAGGACAGGTTTATTGGTATGGGTTTGGTGGTATGGGTATTAAGGTGTACGGGAAGATCAGCAGTGTAATTACAGATGTAATTGCATGCAGGTATTTTAAATATAAGTACAATGTAAAACATGTATGTACACAAGTGCATTGAATCAAATGATTAGTTTATTTACACTATAGACACACACAATATAAAGAGGGTCTAAGGTCATGTTATAATGCATATATATGGTAACACTTTATTTTAGGGTCTTTTAACTAGTTGCTTATTAGCATGCATATTACTATACTATTACATATTAACATGGTTATTTATTAGTACTTATTAAGCACATATTAATGCCTTAATCTGCATGACCTTATTCTACATTCTTAATCCTACCCAATACCTAAACTTAACAACTACCTTACTAACTATTAATAAGCAGTAAATTAGGAGTTTATTGAGGGAAAAGTCATAGTTAATAGTTTATATGTGTTCCCTATACTAAAGTGTTACCATATATATATATATATATATATATATATATATATATATATAATATTCATGGTAACAGTACAACTTTTAAGTGCATCAGCACTAAAATCAACACTAACTTTGTACTAATGTATTCTTTGTGTTGATATAATCTATATTTTGGTTGAGGTGTGTCCATGAAGTGGTTATATTGTAATTTCTAACTGCAGTTAGTTATTTCTGAAAAGATTTACTGAATTGCAATGCGCATAAAGCTTTTGAATATCTGTTTAATGCATATAAAGTGGGCCTGCAAAGTATTTGTCACATTTGAAAATGTCTGAATGTCATTGCATTAGATAAAAAAGATCAAAGATGCAGCTTCAAACAAATGTAAATTCTTTTCTCAGAACTAACTTAACTTTTTGGAGCCATTTTTGCAGTGACATTTGAGCAACTGGTGCCAAGGTGATATTGTAGATATGCATACTTCCTATATATACTGTAGCAAAAAGCATCAAATAATAGGATGCCTGGATATACTGTATTCATGAAGCAGAATACCTGGATGGCCTACTGTATCTGCTGAGATTCTGAAGTGTGGAATCAGTGGACACTTTTCTATCCCATGGGGCCACAAGAGCTGAGGAGCTGTCAGATTTGAGAAATTGAAAAATAGAAAAAAAAGCAGAGAACTGTGAGCTGGGTGGATCTTTTCAAGTGCACATGCTGCAGATACCGAGAACAGAGTTAAATTCCTTTTTTAAGTTGTTAGTATGTCAAAGAACATGAGGGCCAAAGGATGTCATTCTGCATGTAGTGTGTCCATGGATGTGTTCAAACTACACAACTGCATAACTAAAAAATGGACTCCATCAATAGTCGAGATGTAAGTCTTTCGATGAATACAGTACATGCTGTGAATGTACAGCAATTCAGACACAGCAACTGTATGAAGTCAGTTCTCTTCAAGTTCTCAGGTGTTCATTCAGAGGAACCATATATTAATCACATATTAACCCATCATTTTAAAGGGTTAGTTCACCCAAAACATGAAAATTCTGTCATTAATTACTCACCCTCATGTCATTCCAAACCTGTAAGACTTTCGTTCATCTTCAGAACACGAATGAAGATCTATTTGATGAAATCTGAGAGCTTTCTATCTCTCTGTTAACAGCTACGCTACTACCACTTTGATGCTTCAAAAAGTTCATAAAGAGATCATAAATCTAATCCATATGAATTGAACGGTTTAGTCCAAATTTTCTGAAGAGACTTGATCGCTTTAAATGATGAAAAGATTTAATTTAGGCTTTAATTCACATATAAACATTGATCAGCGAACATAAACAGAAGCTCAACCGAACCTGCTTGACGCGTGAGAACAAGCTCAAACGTGCTGCGTAACACACGAGAGTGAACCTCATTGGTTCTAGCATGCATCAGGCTAACATGCTTGAGCTTCCGTTTACCACAACTGATGTGCGAGTTGATGAAGGATTATATGTAAAGCCTAAATTCAATCTGTTCATCATATAAACCGATTGAGTCTTTTCAGAAAATTTGGACTAAACCGCTCAATTCATAGACTTAATTGAAGCATCAATTCAAGTGTCAAAGTGTCAGTTGCGTAGCTGTCTATCAAGCGACAGAAAGCTCTCAGATTTCATCAAAAAGATCGTCATTTGTGTTCTGAAGATGAACGAAAGTCTTAAGGGTTTAGAACGACATGAGGGTGAGTAATTAATGACAGAATTTTCATTTTTGGGTGAACCGTCTCTTTAACTATATCAACATGATTCAGTAACAACTGAAAAAGTGTCACAATACTTCAGGGAACTGCTTACTGGTGAAAATTTTCAAAACTTTGAATCAACTTTTTTAATTTACCAGTTCATTTTAATGGTAATACAAGTAAAAAAATAAATAAATAAGGGGAATAGGGCCCAAAATTAACACTTGCCAAGAGCCAAATGCGAGTAAAAATCGGTATTGGCTAGTATATGATACTGTGTCAGTCGCCAGATGGCCGATAATATTTTTATGAATTCTAACAATGCAATGTTGTGAAAAACATGAACGTGAAAGATGCTCTGTACAGTTGACGGTCAGTGCTGCATCATCACCAAAGTTTAAGCCTTTCCACTGTAAATAAGGGAATTCATTACTCATGTGCTATGTGTGTTCAACATCCGAAACATCTGAAACGTGCGCTCTGAAAGCCGCGTCTCTGACAGTGTGCAAATACTAAGTTGAACTCTCTTTCATGCCTTCCTGTGCTTAAACGGACAAATTCACATAAATGTCAAAAAATGTCCGTCTCGGGGAGTGACATCAGTTTCAACTGAGAAAGAAAATGCATGATCCGTAAGTGCATTTGCTTCTAAAGTGACAGCATCCTATTAATTATGCTGCTATGCTGTCTGCATTTTATTGTTAATCAAACAACAAAGGGAAAAAAAAAAAAAAAAAAATCACTCACTGCTCTTGAACTTTAAAAAGGATATGAAGACTATGCAGTGTTATTTATTTGATTAGCCTACTTTATTCAATTTCTGTACCTGAAAACTGTTAGACCTGCATGAAAAGCAGTTTATTTATTAATTGTATCTTTGTTGCATTGCATTTATTTGTGCTATTGCTTGCAATTTGATTATTTGTTTTTTTTATTTTATTACTGACTGTTTACATGTCTTTAAAAAATATAGGCTATTAAAATTATATTAAGCTAGTAGTTTTATTTGTAGTAGGCCTATCAAAATATTGGTGTGATAACTGCCTGTCTTTGTTTTGGCTGGAAAAAAAAAAAAAAAAAAAAAAAAAAAAAAGTTTTGGCCAGTAATTTTTCTTAAGTCACCGGCAATTGGCAGGTGTGGCAAAAAGTTAGTTTTAGGCCCTGGAATAGGTATTTCTACTATTTTCAGACTCTTTTATCAGCTCACTGAAGAGAAAAGAAAGGTTAAAGTGTCTTTCTGAATAGCTGCTGCCATTGGGCCTGTACTGCTATTACTTGAATAAATAAATAAATAAATAAGATGCTGTCTAGTTAAATACACACTTTGAGCAGACCTGACTAGACATTTACAACAGAGTAAATGTTTCTGCTCTTATTTGCTTGCATGCAAAATTGGATTTTTATCTTAGCAATTTATTTGCTCTTCAGAAGCACCGCAAATCCAAAGGTCCATAAATATTTATTTCACCTTAAACTATTTGGTGCCTCATCTTTTAATTAAGGGAACATTTAAAAGAGATTTAAGATGAGTAGTCTAAAGTCGACAGGAAATCCCTCTTACGAACCATTTTAGATTTGTTACGGAAATGTGAACATATTTTGTAGACATTCATTTATTTATTTATTTTCCTCTATGTCGACAGTAATGCTTAGTCTGAAAAAAAAAAAAAAAAGATATATATATATATATCACACTTCAGTCTAATAAACGGTTCTCTTGTAATTGGCCGACAGGCTTCTGAGGTGTACGACCGCTAATTAGTGCCCTGCTTTTGTGCCGTTTCTGAGCTGTTGATAGTTTGCCAGTGTTCTTAAATAAGTGTGCTCTTACTCTAAACTACAGACAGCTAATCAAGTCTCCCTCAGGACTGCTTTCTCTAATGATAATTGCTATAAGGCTCAGTGATGAAATGCATCGCTGCCTCAGTGATCTGGAACCAGTGATGAAGTTTCTCTAACAACATCTGCGATTACAATTTATGGTAGCAACAGCATTTTCTAGGACTTGCGTTACAGACTCTACATAAACTGCTCTTAGATAAGAGTCACAATGGGCACTTTGCAATACAATCTCTATCTGCGATTACACAAAAGAGGCCTCAATCACTTTTGTATGAGATGCTGGAACACGGCGAAAAAGGTGGAAAGGAAAGGCCCAGGTAATTGTGAGGCCTATCTTTGATGCCAAGGGAGAGATTGTCAAAGTACTATGGAAATTTAATATCCGGTTGATAAATCATTCCTTGCCTCTGGTGCTCAATCACAGTGGCTGTGAAAGACAAAGGCAAGATGGTTTCCTTTCACTGTTCTGCTAATTTAGTAAAGCGGTAATGAATTTCAGCTCATCACAAGTGCTAGAAATATCCCTCTCTCATTTTCACAGAATGTCTTATGCCAGAACTTTTTGATGTAAAGGACCCCCAAATCTGATCTTTCCTTTGCCAGGGAAACCCTTTCTAAATAACTGGATTTTGTCACAATTTACTGAAAACTAAAGCAAATTATTAAAATATTATCCAAGAAAATGTTTATTTTCATTTCAGTTCAAATGTCAAGTCAATTCAGTATGAATTGTAATTCAAATGAACGCGATATATATTTAAACAAATGTATGCACATTTGTTTTTGTACAGATGAAAACTTTCAATAAATGATTTGATTATTAAAGTAAAATAAATTAAATGTATTATATTTAAATACCAAATTGACTATTTTTGTGTAATAAATTCTGTTGAATCAAATAAAATATTTATTTCTAAAGCTATTTTAGCTACCTGTTAAATGTTTAAACCTGAAGAGAAACATTCAATTCACATGTATTGTATAGTCGTACACACACACACACACACACACACACACACGGTTTTGTTCAATCCTTTCTCTGTCTCTCAAATTTTGAGTCCAGTTTGAAAAGCCTTACGACGGCACCTGCATTAAAGTGCCATTTCTACTCAGAAACAAAGAACTTTAATATTTAAAACATGAAAATGAGCAAATTACGTTTAGAAGAGCTGCACAGCCTATTTTTAAACATGTACACCGAAATTCACTTTGAATCATACATTCAGTACTACGAATAGGACTAGTTTGTGGGAAAAGAACAGGTAGTTCTTAGAAAAATAAGAAACGTGTAGGCTTATGTTTGAATACTCAGAGGAAATAACAGTACAATTGTCTTTTGCAGGGATGATCTATTTTATCTTTAAAGTACAATGTTGCAAGGCTTAGAGACACAAAAAGTAATGAAAATATGTTCTACTTATACTCCTATTTCACCTACACTTAATACGGTTGTGGACATAATGTTGTTGACTTGTTGAAATCGCGTTCCAGTTGAAAAGGCACTACTATTAGCTCGAGTGCCCCTCCCCCTGCTGTTTATTTGAGCATTCACTCATCCAATGATGTGAGTTTAGGGCGGGGCTATCTGTTTGTTCAACCAATATCAGGCAGGGGGAGTGTTTGGGAAACTAAAACATTATATTATTTTTTGCAATTCCAATTAGTGCCACTAGGGGCAGAAATCAGTAGCCAGCAATGCACAACAGTAACAAACACATACAGAAATCAGTGCAATACCATGGAGAATTGGTTTGATTCATAGGAATTTGCAACGACTTTATGGTTTCCGTAACAAATTGTCATCACCAGAATTACAGCTACCTTGCATTGCCCACAAAATGAGACCTCTCTGTCAATAATTCCCTCTTGATTTGGAAAATTATACGTATTCATCTAATGTTACAACAGTTTACTGACTCACTGACAGCTAGAGGTTTCCAGAGGAGCCAATATCCTTCCAAATCAGGCGAGCTGGGCCGTGATTATGAGCTATCCCACTGCTGCAATATTAATGGAGAGTGTGAGGCAGTCCCTGGGCAAGCTTAATCACCGACTCTCACTCTCTCTCCTCGCTGCCTATGAGACAGCTGTGAGGAAAAAGCCTCGTCTGAGGCTGTGTGTGAGTGCCATCCAGACCTGCATTGAGTCCCAGTGCTGACATTTCCTAAATGGCACATGTTTGTCAGCAATGTCACACGAATAAAAGCTCCTGCAGCATTCAACAGGCTGCTCATCTGCACGAGAGCCAGGATTATGCATTACATTTCCAGAAAAAATTAAACAAACAGTGAATCAGATATTCGTCATGGCGGAAGTGGTGTCATATGAAGAATCATGACGGCGAGCTGCTTTCCAACAAACCCACATCAATTAATGCTGATGTGACAACAGAGCGCAATAGCTCACAAAGTGATTTATGAAACTTTTAATACATACCTACCAAACTCCAAAATTCAAAATAATAGACAGTAATTTATTCCTGTGTTCCAAAGCTGAATTTTCATCATCATTACTCCAGTCTTCAGTGTCACATGATCCTTCAGAAATCATTCTAATACGCTGTTTTGCTGCTCAAGAAACATTTCTTATTATTATTATCAGTGTTGAAAACAGTTGTGCTGCTTAATATTTTTGTGTAAACCATGATATATTGCTATTCAAATGTTTGGGGTAAGATTACAAAACAAAAATGATTAAAAATAAATAATACCTTTATTCAATAAAGACAAGAGACAGGAAGATTTCTATTTCAATTAAATGCTGTTTAAGTTTTTATTCATCGAAGAATTATGAAAAAAAAAAAAAAAAAAGATCACAGTTTCCATAAAAATATTAAGCAGCAAAAACTGCTTTACAGTTTAAGTATATTTGAAAATATTACTGTGTGTACTTTTTTATCAAATAAATTTAACCTTGGTGAGCAGAAGAGACTTCTTTCAAAAACATCTTAATTATTCCAAATGACCACCAGTCTATATAATATATATCAAGCTAATATTAATATGTATATTTTATATTTTCAATTAAGCTGGTTGGTTTGTTTCAAGGCTTAGAACTCTTTAGAAGACTGTTTTGAAATCCTTATGAAGAAAATGAATGGGAATTGCTTCAAGAACCAAGAGACTTCAGAGGGAGAGATTACCAAAATTCTCAAGTGTGGGTTGGAAAAATGACTTACGAAGTGGGTTAGGAGGTGAACTTGTTTAAGAGGATGCTTAGAGATGCTTGTTTGAGAGGATACTGTCACAGTCACATGCTGACGTCATACTGAGCAAGCTTTACATGCGCTGAAGACGAAGTCCATCTCTCTGCCCTCCAGGAGCCAGTTGCACCAGCTGGACATTAAAAAAAAAAAAAATTGGGTGTAAGCTCTACACTGGGCTCAGCATCCAGCATTCCAATAAATATTTACACCTGTTGCACCAACTAACGAGTCTGCATTTCTGCATATCTGAACTCCCCGTACAGCGCAAACGTCCTAAGCATGTAAATGGTAAAGTCGGGAATTGTCCCTGTGTTTTTGTCATACCTTGTGTTTTTAAGGTATGTGCATACAACTTAATTCATATTGTAGCTTACAATTATTCACGTTTGTTATATATATATATATATATATATATATATATATATATATATATATACACACACAGTAACAGTACAGTATACAATTGGTATAAAATTTGGTATACAATTTCTGCCAATGATCCCAGATATATGTTCATATTTAATATTCCCCACATAATTACACAGAGCAATTTTGTTAGCTCAGTTACATGTGTCTTAACAATTGCTAATCCTGTGCGAATTAACTATAAACATTACAGTTCACGTCCACAGTAACAATTAATTTACACATATGAAATGAATCGTGTCCATAAACAACTGTGAGTTGGCTCCTATCGCATAGAAGAGATAAAATTCCACATTCAGACACTCAAATAGATTTTTATCTTTTAAAAAACCTTTATTTGCAGAGCAGGGCTACATATTAAAAAAACAAACAAACAAAAAAAAAACAATACATATCAGCCCAGATAGGCTTAATCTTGCCCGTTTTGGAAAAAACAAAAAACAAAACAAACAAACAAACAAACAAGCAAAAAAAACACTCTTGTTAAAATTATTTAGCTTCTGTATATTGTTAGTTAAAGCTGTTAAGTTATTAAGCAATATCTCATGTACGATGGTTCCTTTGTGTTTTATATAATGACCACTAGGAGGTGCTTTAGGCATATGTTTTCTTTGATTGGGTGTCCCTGAAGAAATATTCATTGTTGAGTGACGCAGGTTTGTTGTGATTTATCGTGAAACGAGTGTTCCGTGTCTTTATTAAAATCAACAGTTCGAAAAAGTCATGACTTTTCACTTTACACCTGCCTTTGACTAGGCATAAGATTTAGTCTCAGATATGTGCTATGCCTAGATGGTGCAACAAGTAGCTATTAAAGATGCAATAGGTGATTCTCTACAGAAACATTTTTTGTTGTACTGGTTGAAAGTCTCCTCATATCTTGATAGCGCTGTTAAGCGGTCTAAATGTATTTTTATAAATATATATCATCTGTGAAAGGTGTAAGACCATAAAATGTTCATCCAATCATTATATTCGGTCCAAATGAAATAATGCAATGTCCTACTTGCCTGTCAACGTATGTTTTTACATACCCTCACCCACCCTGTTTGCACAGACATCATACGTCATCAGAGTGTTTCATGCTATGCAAAGTTTATGTAGACAGATGTCAGTCACGGAGCACCACAAACAAATAGCAGCCACCTTTTACAGTTCCTACCGAATCAAAACAACGAGCTTATGCTGCGTTCACATCATAACTACTGTAATTAAGAGATGGCAACCCATGACATTCTAACCAGAGCTGTTCATGTCCTCAGACTCAGAATTATGTGTTTCAATGTCAATAGTATCAACACCGAAATGAATCTGCAGCAGTCAGGTACAAGCTCTCTAAGTTGTTTACGTTTATTAATGTAATGTTATGTGCTTTGAGACATGAGGTAGTTTAACACTCTTGTGGCACTTCATGTGTTTTGGAGGAGGCGTGGCTTTGGATAGCGCTCTGAAGGGAGGGTGGGATGTTATGATTTGAAAGCTAGCTTGCTATTGCTAGCCTCTCCGAAAATGTCCTATTGCACCTTTAACTGCTTAAAATGCATTTTACGTCCAGCCTTATCTTAAAAATGAGGGTACTGTATGTCCAGCTGGTGCAATCGGCCTCAGAAGCTGCCAGAGCACACTGATAAGAGAGGAAGAGAGAGATTTACAGAACATGCCCAAAAAGAGAAACTTTCTTCAAAAAAAGTCTTTTTTGAAGAAACACACAGGTCCCCATTCACCAAACCAGTGCTTGAACTGTGCAGAGCAGTCACATGATGTCTGTGTTTGTGGTTGCATCCCTAGCATTTGCGGTCATGCTCCCTGCAGTGGCCCTTCCTCCTGAATCTCAGTGTGTATCACGGCCCTGACACCAAACAGAGAGCTGCTTGATTCTTCACCCCCTCTGCCTCGAGCTTGATCCCAGGCACAAACATGCTTACCGCAGCTTTTTCTGTCACATTCTAAGGTTAGAAGATTGTTGACTCACAAAACCAGACGGACAACAATAACTAAGCTTTTGCAAAAAAGACACTTTTCAACAGCATGAAAATAGTAATAATGATAAAAAAAAAAAACTGGGTCACAAAACTTTAAGCACTTTTTTGACTCTCTGCTAAAGTCTATGGAAGCTTGTTTCCACCAGGGAATAATAATAATAATAATAATAATAATAATAACAATACGGTAATTGCAACTTTTTTTCTCTTACAATTCTGATTTTTTATTTTTTTTTCCCTCACAATTGAGAAATATAAACTCGTAATTCTGAGAGAAAAAAAGATGAGATACAGTATTGTCATGAATATGGTCATTGCAATGAGATGCATGACACAGAATTGCCAAACATGCCTTTAATCAACACTCAGAAATGAACAACCACATTAAGCAAAGACGAGAACCGACAATGAACTGAACAGGAAAGGGATCATATAAAGTTAATAAGTTAATAAGGGAACTAAACAAGACACTGGTGACATAATCATTAACTAAGGAGTAACTAAGGAAACTAACTAGGGTACGGAAAATGCTAAACTGAAAGGTAAAGATGGGGGCCTTGCAGAATAGAGTGATGTCACTGATGTCACAAGGCTCAAGGTGAAGCCAAAGGGAAGGAGGAATCCGGTGGAGCTGAAAGGGTGGAGGACTGATGCACAGCTGGAGGCTGGAAGTATGCTGCGGAACCAGGATGACTAGTGACCAAGGTGGAGCCGGAGGAACAAGGAAGCCCAGTGGAGTCTAAGTGATGTCGGACCACAGCAGAGTTGAGGGAGCACAGAGCCAAGGTGGAGCCAACGGGCTGACAGGCCTGGAGGTCTGAGGTGGATCTGTCTTGCAGAGCTGAGCTAGTGCAGAGGTGACCTGAGGAGAGCTGGTGGGAGTCTGCGATGAGGGCGGAGCCAGGGTGCTGGGGAGGACAGTGTGGGAGAGGATTGTCTAGATTAGATTACCTGGAGTGCATACAGTGATATGAACAAGGGTGGGAGATAACTCCATGGTGAGGTCAATGAGCCAGTGCTCCTCGGCTGGCTCTGGAGAGAACTGCCCCCACCAAACGGACTCCAGGATGGACCCGGTGATGGGCTTTAGCCTCGGGATGGTGGTTGTTTCCAGTTCTAGCTCTGGGATGCATTGGCAGGCTCTGGCTCTGTGGTGGGAGGTGGCTCTTGCACTTGGTCAATGACTAGAATTGGCTCGGGCTCAATATCCGTGGCAGGCTTGAGCGTCGGGGTCAGGTCCGTGGTGGATAATCTCTCATGCCTTCCGGGACACTCCAGGCTGGGACGACGAGTTCTGTCTGGAGCAGGCAGAAAGATGGTTTATGGTGATGGAATATGTGCCGGGGAGTCGGAGGTGATGGTGGCATCATTCTCTTCGATACAAGGTTTAGTCCACAAACTCGGTGAAAGAGCAGTTATCCTCCCCCAACATCTGGCCAAGGAGTCTGTCCATCCTGCTCTAGTAGAGCTGTTTCAAAGTCTCATTGTCCCAGCGTGCTTCATTGTAGAGCTGCCGAAAGCCCTCCACATATTCCTACGACATCTGGCCAGTTTGGAAGAAAACAGTCCTCCTCTATTTCGGTTTTGGTTGGTTCTTCTGTCACAAATATGGTCGTTGCCAAGATGCAAAGACAAGAACCGGCAATGAACTGAACTGAACAGGGAGCATAAATACACAGAGTAAATGAGGAAACTAAACACAACACAGGTGACATAATCTTTAACTAATAAATAACCAAGAAAACTAACTAGAGTACGTAGAATGCTAAACTGAGAAAAAAAAAAAAAAAAAAAAAAATATATATATATATATATATATAAAAGAAACAATGATACGTGAACAAAAACACAATAAAAATAAACAGAACCCTGACAGATATAAACTCAGGAAATAATGTCAGAATTTTGAGATAAAAAGTCACAATTACCTTTTTTTTATTCCATGACAGAAGATTCCATAAATGTCTGTATTCACAGTGAATGATTATGAATTTGTTTGTATTATTTTAATTGAATGTATTAATTTTATATGAATATACCCAGAACATTAAACTAATATGAGACTGTAGGTTTTATCAGAAGTGCTAAAATGCCTCCTCTGTTGGCATGGGCATAACTGCTATCATAGAGGGGAAAAGCAATGTACTGAAGACAGTGCTCCTTTCAGCCACAGACTGTGAACTCAGCAGAAAGAGTGTGATGTCTTGAAACACAGCTAAACAAAGGTGATTCAGGAGATGATGAAGACGAAGCAACAACAAGCTAAAGTTGGGTCTGTGCAGGTTAGAGGCCTGAGCCATCTTATTGCCTTTTAGTGTTTTGTTTTGTTTTTTTTTCTTGGCTTGCTGTGGTAGTGTTTAAAATGACAGGCATGCCTCTGGAATACGCTACTTCATGAGCAATCGAAAGTTGTCCAGTTTAGCTGGGAGACGTATTAAGCAGATCTACACCAGGGTCAGCAAGAGCTGTTCATTATTGATGAATACTACATAAGGGTCTTGCAAGTATTTCACTCACAGAAAGTTCTGGGAATTTTCAGGGAACATGGAATGAAACATTGAGGACCACATGGATGCTATACAAGAATGCACGATGTGGTAATGCTCTTCGGGAACATGTCCAAACAGGCCCTTGCTTTCTCTCTCTCACACAGCACTTCAAACAGAGGAAATCCATATTGCTGTGGAACTGTCGCCCATTGGGGATGAACTGTTTGAGTTTGCTGCTCTCCACTTCTCATCTCTGGCAAGCCCAGTAAATAAGAACCAGAGTTCTAAGTGAGTTGCTGCACAAGGCCAGACAAAGATGAATCTTGCAACACTCTAGACTGGACTGCGGGGAGTCTATCACTCACGCTTCCATTGGATGGGAAAAAAAAAGCCCATGCCAATCTGAAAGAAGCTATCTTTTCTTCTGGCTTGCATTCCCCAACTAATGATGGACCAGCATTGAAAACTACATTTGCATTTGAATTTCCAGAGGAAAATACCAGGGCTAGCAGGCAGTCCAAGGTTTTAAAAACTCGATTTTTTTGCCCCAAACATCAGGGGCGGACTTAGAAAATGTATGATTTATCGGGCTGGAAAAGGGTTTCACATGAGGACTATGTGGGGTGGCAACACCAACGCAAAAGTCCATGCATAGTGCTCATGGATTTTTTGGCTTATACATTCATGTCCATAAATTTGCGATACAGTTGAATTTTCCGCAGAAAATCCTTACTGTGCTGTGGAAGATAATGCATACATTTCCAAGATTAAAACTTTATCTTTAATGCAATTAAAGGATGCGTTCGCAGATTTTCAACCAGTATTGTTACAATATTAGCATATGTAAATGAAATCAAAAAGGGTAGAATCACTGCACTCTTCCATAGATCTGTAAAAGCTGGAGCTTTTTTTCCTCAAAAGAACAGAATGATCTGCACTATTTTTCTTATTTTGTAATTTTGAATAATTGAGCACAGCACGTACATAACAGACGTTTCAGTTATTTGCCATCTGCAGTGAATCATGTAAAACTAAAAATTAGAAAATAAGAAAAGTATGTGCAAATGAACAATGTGAACTCTGTCTCCATTTTACCTGCACCTAGATATTCTGCAAGATGCATTTCTACTGCATAGACAGCATTTTTTTTTTGTTTTTTTTGTTTTTTGTTTTATAAATCGCATCTTGGGAGTAGTGAATTACCTCTTTACTGCAGAATCCATTTTCCCTACTTCCTATGGTAAGCGTTTTATGCTCCAGCTCGACAAAGCGACATAAGGAGGTCGCATTTTGTCTAATTTCAGAAAAGTAACATAAAATTAACTTATTACATGTGAGGCATAAATCACTGTAATTTCATTCTTTCTGTAGAATGTAATAGTTACTTTCTGAAAGATGCACATGCAGCAGACAAATATCACATCTAGAGGGCACAGCCTTTGTATTTAGACACAGCAAGAGAAACCAAAGATGCACAGACCCTATACTAGGCCACAGACGCAAGACCTGCATGTAGGATGTCTGGACATGATTGTCTCAAAAACACACAGGCAATATGAAGATACTAACACTGCATTGAGAAGGTTGAGGTTAGGTGTGATTACTTGTGATAAACTACAGAACGGCCTAATTTAATCATAAAACCTTTGATCCGTGGGTAGAAGAAACAAATGAAGGACAAATTGATATAAGACAACAGGAAAATAATAATAATAACTATGAAAAAGAAATTAGTATTGCAATTTTGTACATATAAAAATAGCAATACACAAAACAACTGTCAAGTTTGTGTGAAACGTGACCAGCAATGTAGACTATATGTTGCTGGCTGTTTATAATGCAAGATCATACCTTCTGTCTTAGAAAGGAATTTCTTGCGAGTCACGCCCAACGATTTCCCACAGATAGCTTCTGTGCTGCCGGTTTCCCGTGTTTCTTTTATGAATAATAAAAACAAACATAGTGGGCAAGTTTGCATCTTTATTTCATCCAGAGAGCATGTTCCTATTCCATGTTCCACTTACCAGCATGCCATGGGCGGCAGAATGATGACACACATCAGAGGTTAAGGGTGAAATGTCTTGCAGAAGGCAAGAACAGCAATAGCCAGAGGATGAGCATGGACATTAGAAACATCTGCCCTTTAATGCTATGTCAAGACCCCTGCTCACCCTGAACAGGATGTGAACCACTAAATCATCAATTACTTACAGAGTTAACTCCTATTTTGCCAAATCCTTCACCAAGATATACAATATCTTGCTTATTTTCCAATATTTTACCAGTGGATGTTCTAAAAGTATTTTAAAATTGACTTCAACATGTTTTTCTTTTCTTTCACATAGGCATTTGTAATGCATATTCCATTTCCATTATGTATGAAATGCGGGGGAAAAAGTAAAATATTGACATATTGCAGATTTTATTTCTTGTATTTTATTTTTATTTATGTAGAAACACGGTCGCCGTGATTTTGCCAAGTAAGACATGTCCCTGGATCAACATATTTTGTTGATCCTGGAACAACATTCCCATCCGAAAATTAAGTCCTAACCTTTTTCCAACCGCTAAACCTAACCCCACCCATAACTTATCCCTAAAATCCAGCCTGGTCTCATTGTTAATACGTAGGTATTAATACGTAACTTTCAAAGACACAAAACGTACATTTTTGTACGTTTAGAAAGGTGCTAAAACGTACAATATTGACGTAATTATGGCACTAAAACGTAAAAATACTTAAGTTTTTTCGCTGTAAAAACGTAAAATATTTACGAATCTTTCATGTCTTAAAGATATATGTATAATTTCCATTTTATCGTTTTGTAGATAAATGTAAGATCCCCAATCCCCATCCCGAACTTAAACCTACCCATGTTATACAGAATGTTAAAAGAATAAAACATAAAGAACAGAAATGTGTAGGAAAATGACAATTTTAGTGAAAATATAACATTAAAACGATATTTTGAGCCACTAATCCTACACCTACCCCTAAACCTAACCATAACCATTTATTTAAACTACCTACTGTTGTAAATAAAAGAATGACAGACAAACAAGCGTAATCACAATAATTTATTTTTTGCGAAAATGTCAAAAGTGGTACCAAAAGTAGTTGTGTGATGATGAGTTCCAGTCACAGTCCTCTCTGGCAGTAGGGTACAGAGCAGAATTTAATTTATTAATCCATGAAAATATGATAAATCTGGCTACTCTCCGTGAAGGCGCGCACTCATTTCAAATGTCAATCCACTGAAACACGGCATGTCGCAATCTCTGACGAAGCAGGTGAGAACCAATGAGCGTTCGATATCAGTGCCGTAAACCATGTCGTAACGCTTCTCGAAAGTGGCGCTACTTTCAAATTTGAATCATAACGAGAGCGAGCTTTGACTGTGACGGTCGCTGTTGCTGAGAATGAAAATGAAGATCGATGGATAAAGGGCTGAATTTGGATCTGTTCCTTACAAACATATGGATTCTAAAGATTTGGAGTGCAGCGAACAAATAAAATGGATGTGATTTGTGAATTTATGTTGTGCTTTGGTGTATCTTATGGGTGTATTGTCAGTTGCTGCATAGGAGAAAACGCCTTCTGTGTCTCACAGCAAACAAACTAAATATTACAAAATGGTTAAAGAATTACAGAAATGTTATTCATAAGGTTTCAAATTGTAGTCTTGTTTAACATTATGTAATCCTCCGAAACGAGCAGCACAAGTCACGAACAGAAATGTTATTTCATATTAGATGAGTAAACTGCTTTCAATAAATTTGACTAAAAACATCGTTAAATCATTAAAGCCATGATATTTAATATTAATACATGGGAATTCATATACATTCACACTTTACGTTACATGATTTACGTTTTTTTGCTGTTAATACGTAAGTATTTTTACGTTTTAGTGCTATAAATACGTCAATGTTGTACGTTTTTGTGTGTATGAAAACGTAAGTAAATGTACGTGTGGTAGAACCACAATTTACGTAAAAATACATACGTTTTCTCATGAGATCACGTTGTAAAATCAGAGGGAAATGATAGTTGAATAACACTGTTGTGGAAGCACCTAACCCAGGCTGTAAGCCTAAACTTGACATAAATGGTAAACTTGTCCCTCAAATCTGATTGGTTGATTGGAATGTTGTTCCAGGATCAACAAAGATGTTGATCCAGGAACATGTTGTACTTGGTGAAATCACGTTCACCTTAGAAACACATCGAAATTCCACAATCTTGGGATTTTCCCCACATTTGTCACAATTGGTATTTTTCATCTTTGTATTTCTGATAACATTTCACAAATTTCATCTTCCTTTCATTTTGACTGCTAAAAGTGTGATAATGTTTTAAACCCGAAGGCACATTATGGGCAGTTAGCGTTGATCTGAACGCAGTCCAGAATGGTCTATTAAAGCAATAACGTGACACCATGTTGAGGAGAGTACGGAGCAAGAGCAAATCCAGACCCTGACTTTCAAAGCTCTCATTGCTCAAGGGAAAATCATACCACTCTGTCATGAGTTTCACGCTTACACGTCTCCTGTGCATTAAACATTCTGCCTTCTTCTGATATGAATGAATATGTCTGTAATCCATAGCTTTAGATGACAACAGATAAACAGAGGTTACACTTTGATGCAGAGCAAGTCAAATATTAAGATTGGCAATTAGCAAACACAGACTGAGCATTGAGACACTGTCGCTCTGAAGCAAAGCATGAGGACAGGATGAAGGACATGAGAAGCGACATCAAACATCTCACTTGTTTTTTTTTTTTCCTTCCATGAGCAGATTGCAATAAAAGCCTCTTCCTTTTAGGGTGAATTAGCGGATAATGGTGCCAGTTGGAGGCCTGTGACAGTCCTTTTAGTAGATGTTTATAAAATGTGTCAAATCTTGAAGGGTGGGCAGGTGGAACATTCAAGTGAATTAGACGGTGGAGCCAGACGAAAGGCCGCAAAATACAAATGAGGCAGTGACTTGGAAGAAGCAGAAAAGTGAGAGCGAGAAAAAGGGAGATGGAGCGCTGTCCCAGAATGCAGCTCTTTTGGCCATCGCACTGGAAGCTCACTGCAGGCATATTTTTAATTGCCAGCCTGTGCCACATGAAAGCAGGGTTTCTGGTGGCCACCTACATTGATGTGAGGGGGAACAAAGAAGAAGTGGACAAAAAATAAAAGAACTGTTGTTCTTCTGTTTGTGTTGGTCACAAGCATATGTTGTGTTTATACACTAGTGTTCTTACCAGGCTTTCTTGGTTCAGGCTGGCCCCTACATAATATTCCTGGTTTGCTATTTCCTTTTTGCATAGAGCATAAATATTTCAAGGACCAGAAGATGCAAAACCAAGGCTCCAATATATGCATTTCTCCCTTGCCAGTGTTTGTGATTCCTTCAATTTTGAGTCTCTTTTATTCAGGCATGAGAACACATGGGATAGTTAGTGGCAGCGGCTCAAGAAGCTTCACAAATTGCACAGGGGGGAGTAGCTAGAGCCAAAAGATGCGTCCGATGCCAAGGAACCATCTGACAGAAGTCCATAATCTTTATAGCTGCTGAACTGCACTGGAACTCGGTTTACGAGCACACAGAAAGAATGCTGCGTCAAAATAACATTGATTTGCTTGCCTCATGTTGCTTGGGATAGTGTGGCAAGAATGCTGATCTCAAGTCGGCATAAAGTTGTCCCACTCTTGTGCCAACACGTCATCAGAGAAGAGAGCTCACTGCAAGAGGGAGGGGGAGTTATTTTGATAAAAGATCACGAGTTACTTGGATTAAAACGGATAAATCATTTATAATAAACACTGCAATACTCCATAAAAAACAGGACCTTCATCTCGTGGTGACTTTAAGAGAAACAGATGAAATCTTCATATCAACTTGCAAATCTGAAGGTACAAATTACACGGCTGTTGGTGGACTGCAATCAGTCATGGGCATATACTTAGACAGAGGCCAGATGGAAGTGAGATGCATCGACATGCAAGATGCAGTTATGTGCTCCTCATAAAGCAGCGTTTAATAAACTAATAAAAAGCCTCAAAGGGCTTTATGAGAAAACATACGAGAGCCTGAGATGCCACCCTTAACCTTCACCAGGGGTTGGAGTGAATAAATCAGTCATTACAATTTCTACTGGGTTTGATAAGCATGTGGGACCTCATCTCAGAACATGTGCTGTAAAATTCAATGAATCATGACCTTTGTTTGGAAAAACTCATGTAGTGGTTTATCACTGCCCAGTAACTGTAAGGGCTGCTGCACATCCATGTTCATGTCCCAAGGGGTCACGCTGATTAACTCGGGTTGGTTAACCCCTGCTGGGTGTTTCTTCATCTATGCATTTTTGGCACTGTGGAGTTAAAGCACTTTTCACACTTTTACTAGTTTACTTAATACAGTGTACAACAGTGTAAACGCATACTTCACAAAAAGATTCCAAGTCAATTTACATTTTATTTCTTTCTTTCTTTCTGAAAGCCATGAAAAGGAATTTATGGGTGGTGTCCCCCTAAGGCCAGGGTCCCCTAGAATTGTCACCACCTTTTGCTAGATATAACAGATTATGGTTTGTTTTGGTTATTACTGACCAGAATAAGCAGTAATGTGGACCAGACCTTATGCCATTTAGGCCCTTTTTACACCTGGTATTAAAGGGATAGTTCACCCAAAAATGAAAATTTGATGTTTATCTGCTTACCCCCAGGGCATCCAAGATGAAGGTGACTTTGTTTCTTCAGTAGAACACAAATGATGATTTTTAACTCCAACCGTTGCGGTCTGTCAGTCGTATAATACATGTCAGTGGGAACTCCATCTATAAGAGTCAAAAAAACATGCACAGACAAATCCAAATTAAACCCTGCGGCTCGTGACGACACATTGATGTCCTAAGACACGAAAAAAAAAGTTGCTTCGCTTCAGAAGGCCTTTATTAACCCCCTGGAGCTGTGTGGAGTACGTTTATAATGGATGGATGCACTTTGGATGCACTGATATTTATTAATATAACTCTGATTGTGTTCATCAGAAAGAAGAAAGTCATATACACCTAGGATGGCTTGAGGGTAAGTAAAGCTTGGGCTAATTTTCTTTTTAAATTGAATTAATCCTTTAAGTTTTAAAATCATCAACGGGGGAAGTTTGTTCTCATCAGCAAGGCACGCAAACATGACAGTCACGCGATTCTTAGACGGTAAGCTTTTCTTTGACTGTTAGCTTTGTCTTTTTGCGCTTGCGATCTTCTAACATTACACACTGTATTTCTTGGCACACTCATTTTACATGTATTTGGCGCCACCTACTGTTTGCGGGTTTATTATTGATATGTAAAATCTAGACCCTGAATATAAGATGAACCCTTTTTTTTTTTTCTCAGATTTCTAAGAAAAAAGCATTGTCTTATATTTGGAACAATACGGTAATGAACAAAACAAGCATCAGCTTTTGTTTCTGCTCTGATATCCACAAGACCAACGCTGAACGCTGTGTGTGTTAAAATTCAGGAATGATGATCATTTTGCTTGGTACGTTTTCGTCTTCAAACCAAACTTAGGTCTCCAGCTGACACAGTTTAAGTTCTGTCTGGCTAACTGTTTACGCATTAGGTCAGTAGGTAGAGAGTAGATGGTCTTTTGTGGCTGTTCGAACACATTTGACCACATGAGTGTTTACACTATGAAAGCAATCCGGTCAATGCTTTTCGACTACCTCTGGAAGTGGTCGAAAGTGGACAAGCTCAAAACGTTTCACACCTCCTTTACACCTATAATTAACATTGTCCACTTGTGATCTGATCAACCAAAACATTTTAATACCAGGTGTAGAGCCTTAGTCAAAGGTCTTGCTATGTGAGACTTGGTGTTAGCTACCTGTCCTCCAAGCAGGAAGTGGAATATCAACCAGTCTAGTAAAGGATTAAACGGCAAGACAGCGGGGTCACGCCTGGCCAGCAACCTATAAGCGAAGTTATGGGTGTATCATGTTAGCCCTGCTGGACTTTTATCCATGGTGGTTACATAGCAGGAAGCAGCAGCCATGAAGTTATTTAGAATTAAATGCAGGAGTCAAAGCGAATCAGGCCAGAGGAACATTTGTTGACACTGTCCTTTTCCACTGTGTGACTCCAACAAACTCTCTCTCTCTCTCCCTCTCTCTCTCTCTCTCTCTCTCTCTCTCTCTCTCTCTCTCTCTCTCTCTCTCTCTGTGGGTGAGCTTACAAAGCCATGTCTGAAGCAAGCTCGCAAGCACTGTGTATACCCTTTAATAACTTTCCTGATGGCAAAGTTTTGAAATCAAACAGCGGAAGCCCTGTGGAAAAACTTTTGGTATAAAGCTGAAGGATGGGTGCATGAACTCAAGCTGAGCAGAAGAAGATGTGAAGATGATTGACAGCATGGCTCTGCTCAATAAAGGAGAAAACACCAGTGGACAAAAACGTTTTTTCCTCTGGTCCCTTTCCTCTGTTGTCCCTCTTTCTTAAAGTACACAGACCTTCACACAGTC
Organism: Ctenopharyngodon idella; assembly: GCF_019924925.1. Taxonomy (NCBI): domain Eukaryota; kingdom Metazoa; phylum Chordata; class Actinopteri; order Cypriniformes; family Xenocyprididae; genus Ctenopharyngodon; species Ctenopharyngodon idella. The sequence continues at coordinate 26,401,514 of NC_067233.1, read as the reverse complement.
ATGAGAAGACTTCACTACAGGCTTAGCCATTCATTTCCATAGTAATGGGAGAATAAAAGACACCTTACCTCTTTCAGAATCTTCCACTTTTTTCTCTCTCCTCTTCTGTTACTTTCACCTCTACAACGATTGAGCAAAAGAGTCAAAGGATCTTCTAGAGGGCACCTCTGAATGACTATGTTGTGAATTGAAATGACTTTTTTGGAATAAAACAAGAAAGCAATCATGCAAGGGCATTAAAGAAGTTTACCCCAGTTAGTGTCTCACTGTGTCTGTAGAAATAAAAAATCACATATGCAGGCCTGGTTTCACAGACAGGGTTTAGAGTAAGCCAGGATTAGGCCTTAGTTTAATTAGGGAATTTAAGTAGCTTTCATAAACGTGATTTAGGAAAAAAAAAAAAAAAAAAAAAAAAAATCCTTACTGGTGTGAATCTTGAGAAAAAACAATGACAGCAACATATTTTAAGATGTCAGTGCAAGTTGCTTTCAGATAAAACAGCACAAACATGCATTTAAGTCTGGATCAAGGCTTTAGCCTTGTCAGTGAAACCGGGGGACAATCCCTTAAATATTTCAATTGTTTCAAATGGGGAGCAAATGGTGACTTTTGTTGGTGACAGGAGTTTCCTGCTTCTCTGAATTCTCTGAAAAGGATTGGAAAGTGTCAGATGAGATCTCAATATACTGTCTCAAACTGTGCTCAGATGCCAAAGACTGCAATCAAAAATCAGAAGAGCAAATTCAAGATGATGTTGGGCCATTTTATCATGCAGCATTTCAAGACACTGCATCTCATTAACTAACCACCCACAATACACTATTAACCAGGCAATATTTGCTCTCGCTGTGCTGTGAGTATTTAAATTAGGCTGTGAACTGATTAATAATAATACTAAATTGCACAGTGATTTCTATGGTTAATTACAATTAATCAGATATAAACTCGCAATTGCATGTTATAAAGTCAGAATTGGGTGATATAAAGTCAGAATTGAGTGATATAAAGTCAAAATTGTGTGTTATAAAGTCAGAATTGAGATGTAAACTCGTAATTCTGAGAAAAAAGAATTAGAATTAGACTTTATAACTCACAATTGCGAATTTATATCTCGCAATGAAATGATTTAGATGAATCTCGCAATTGCGATAAAGTCAGAATTGCGAGATATAAATTCGCAATTGTGAGTTATAAAGTCTAATTCTAATTCTTTTTTCTCAGAATTACGAGTTTACATCTCAATTCTGACTTTATAACACACAATTTTGACTTTATATCACCCAATTCTGACTTTATAACTCGTAATTGTGAGTTAATACCATGCAATTTTGACTTTATAACTTGTAATTGTGAGTTAAATTCTGAAAAAATTCTGAAAAACAGAATTGCGAGATTTAAACTTACAATTGCGAGAAAAAAGTTCGAATTGCAAGAAAAAAAGTCAGAATTGTGAGATATAAACTCGCATTTGTGAGAAAAATGTCAGAATTGCGATTTTGTATCTCGCAATTCTTTCACTTTATTTCTCACAATTGCGAGTTTACCTGTAACAGTCACCAGCACTAGCACTCCATTTCCCAGCATCCCTCCTGTTTCTCACCTGCGCACATTCATTTGTCACCATGGACACTAATCATCTTCACAGCTGCACGTCATCAGTTAATTCCCCTTTGTGTATATAGGTTCCTGTTTCAGTTCTGTTCGTGGTCTGTTAATTGTCATACTATGTTGTGTTGTTTCCTGCCTGCCTGCCTGCATTTTGGATTAAACTTGGATTTTTGTATTTAACCCTTCTTTTTGTCTTTCTTTGAGTACACAGCCTGACACTTCCATTTCCAGCCTGTGCTTTTGGCACTAGATAAAAAATGTCTACAATGTTTACGTTTTACACTTTTCACTCAAATGTACACCTCTAAATTATTTCATAGATGTAAACCCAGTGCACTGTTAATAGTGAATTTTTGAACTTTATTTTATCTAACAGTGAACTTTTTTTTGTATAGATTGCACCTCTTCATATATTAGAGATGTTTGCTGCCACTGTTTTAATAAGTTACAAGACAACCTAGCTACCTAGGCAGAAAAGGCGTGTTTTCACAGTGAAAAGTTTGTTATTCTATTTTTGTTACTAAACTAAATTAAAAAAAAAAAAAATGAACCCTCCAGCTTCAGTCATTGTCGGGATACTCAAGCTGGCAGCATTATCAAATTATGTATTGTGATACATATAGTTATTGATCCATATGGGGGAAAAAACAATATTGGGTCACATTTTATATTAGGTGTCTTTAACTACTATGTACTTACATCAAAAAAAAAAAAAAAAGTACAGTGTACTTTGTTTATACTGTATTGCAAAACATGTGCTGCTGTTGAGCTGGGATATGGTAAGGTTAAGACAGGTTATAGGTAGTTTTGGGTAGGGTGGGTTAAGGTGTAAGGAAAGGATCAACAGTGCAATTATATATATATATATATATATATAATTACAGATTTTTTTTTTTTTTTTAAGATAAGTTCATTGTAAACACATGTACACAATAAGTGCATTGAATCAAATGATTAATTTTAATATTATTACATAGTTAAAGACACCTAATTTAAAGTGTTAAATATTGCAATCATATTTTTTGATGTGTCGCTAAGCCCTACTATGGTGTAGACAAGCACACGTTTCAAGAGCTGGTTCAGATTACTGGACTGAAGTGGTGGAGTAACATAGTTGATGAATGAAACATAACCAAGAACGCCAATGAGTCTCCTGAGCTACAGAACAGCAGCGTCTCTGCAATTATAGTTTCCTCTGGGTGATTGTGTCTGTGACTTCAACATGCTTATCTTTGAATGATGACAGTCACATCGTGGTTTGTGCACAGAGAATGCTTGGTGTCCTTTGAGTGAACAAGGTGACAAAGAGGCCAGTTCAGAGCTCTGCTGTTGAAGAGGTCATCATTCCTAGATGAGGTATAGATTGCACTGTCAAACAGGATGAAGTTCAACATACTTCCATGACTACATTTGCCTCACAAGTCTTCCATCACCGGTCAAACCGAAGGGCAAAGAGGCCATGGTGGCTGCATAAAAAAAATCATTGAAAGTCAATAAATAGCACAATTACCAGTCTACAAGCAGAAATGACACCCAGTGTCCATTCGGATATCTGCAAGCATTCTGTGCAGCACGTGATGGGAAATGTTTTGTATATATCGATAAAACTTTCATGTCACCTCTGGCTCAATGCATCTAGAAACAATTGTTCATTCACTTGGTGAAGATAGCAAACATCTGTTTCCTCAATTAAAACAACACAACTAAAATATTAGTGTAAACACAATGGTATTCATTTGCTATGCCACAAAATCAATACTACATTTCACCATAGGGTGAGCACGAACTACCATCTATCTGTTACACATCCCTGTTTCTGATCCAGACATGCATTATCCACAGGAGCAACGATTGCATAAAGCTCCATCAGCGATCATAATAATCATAATATTTTGTTACATCCTGGTATGAGAGCCACATACCTGGAGTTATGTAAAATTGCAGTGTTAGCAAAGTCTTAGCCATGTGTAGCCACACTTTGATTTATTGGCCAATATCTACTCATATGGACAGGAAGAAACCATCTGGTCAACGTGTTAAGCAGCAAATCACAGTTCATTTTTATCTTACATGCTATTTAGAATTGGGTGAGTATGAAATCCTTGACACCATGAATTGGCTGGGAAATAACTAATTGCACAGAACTGTTTGTTGGCAAATAGCTACACAGAAAATATTGAAGTAATAGGTGTGTTTGCACTTCATAATCACAATTTATGTCCATCCGAATGTAATAAAAAACAAATATTTTGTAAACATAACATGCAAAACAAAGCGTTTGATTATGCTAACCTGGAAAAGTTTGACATTAATTAGTTATTGATCAAAACTTGTCATTGTAATTCTATTACCAGGTGGAGAACCACATGAGTTGTTTGCTAATTAAAGAGACAGAGATGGTAATACATTTTTGATGATTTTTCTTTTCTCTTCAATATGCGGTTTCACTCAGAAATATGTCATGATATCTATCTATCTATCTATCTATACAAAGTTCTGTCATGAAACTCTAGATGGAGCAGGCTAGTAGGTCCTTTAACTCAACCTGCTCGTAATCACATCATTATCTATAGGACACAGCTGATTGGTTCCTGCTGTATCAGTAGCCAATGATCTTGTGTGCTCAACCTTCAAATACATGAGTAGCATTTGCCTTAGCAGTGTAGCGTGCTTTCAGAAACCCTCCACCTTCCCCAGCTCCACCTGTATAGATGTGTTACAGGTAATTCATGTACTGTATGCTATATTGTACAGCAGCAGCATGTCTTACTTGCTCACAGCAGCGTGTCGTGTATGTATTGGCAGTAGCAAGTCCCGTACTTACTCTGCAGCAGGACCAATAACCAACAGCAGCTGCTCTGTTGATTATTGCTGCTGCAGAGCAAGTACAGGAATAAAATAAAGCAATAAAAGAAAAACAAAACAAAACAATAAAAGCAGCAGCAGCAGCGTAGCAGATCTATTCTGCCAAGACTAAACATATCAACATTGTCAAACCCATTACCATGTCAAACACTCAAGAGTTGTCATGTCATGACATATGTATATATATATATATATATAATATATATACTGTATCTGTGTGGGTGAGGGTGATAATAAAATGTGACATTTTAACCACCTTGTAACCTTGTCAAAAAATGTTTGACATTTAATATTTTATGAGACTCGCTGACCTTGGTAAGGTCTACAGGGGTCCTCTCTAATATCATTTTCTGTTTTGTGATTTTTTTTTTTTTTTTTTTCTTTTTTTTTTTCTGAATGTTGGTTGCATCACATGACTTTGATTTGGCAGATAGTTCTCTTTTTCAATATTAATAAGCAGTCTTGCTTTCTGCGAAATAATAAGTTCAAAAGGGCTTTCCATTTTTGTGTGCAATATGTGCCAGACGTTTAAAAGACTGAGCCGTCTGAGGCTGACAATAGCAGGTCCTTGTCCCTAAACCCAGTGCCTGGCTCTTGGTGAAGTCTCCAGTTATTCAGAGAGCTATTTGGCTGTCTTTGAAACTTATCCAAGGATAAAAAGATGCATCCTGCCCTTTACTAATTCCACGCAGTTACCTTCCTCACATGTGCATCTTCACAATGGGACACATGTTACGCCAAACGCTATTCCATTCATGCATTGGTGGTAATCTGGTCCCCTGTGAGAAAATGTGTTTGATTTAGCTGGACATGAAAACCTATTGTGTGGGTCTTTACGATGAACAGGTTTGACAGATGGAGTTTGGTGTGTCTGCTGTGACTGTGGGACAAATACTGGCATTGTTCATTTTGAAGCACAAATGTATGTTGTGTATGGTGTTTGACCCTAATTATGCATTTCCCTCAATAAAATCCGATTATGCAGGTGGAGTTCCCTTTGCTGGTGTCTGCCAATATTAAACATGCCTCACCTGTGCTTTCCCTTCTCAAGTCTTGCCAATTCCTACTGTGAACAGATTCTGCAGAGTCTTTTACATCAAACATGATCCACCATATGAGTTGAGGATTTTATATTGAAGTCATTTTTAACCCATCTGAAGAATTCAAGCTTCGTTTTAACCCATCTGAAGAATTCCCTTGAAGTCCCTTGGCACAAAACATGTGATTCAAAGAACAAATTTTTTCACCTCAACATGTTTTATCTGACAGATGTGCTGCTTGGGGATATAAGTGGGGATTTTTTTTTTTTTTTTTGCTTTAACAAAAGATTGATTCATTCAAGGCTTGTGTTTGGCTTTATTCATGTTATTCATTGCATCAGGTACAGCAGATAGAATAAGGCCGACTGGCTAATTCAATTGCAAATGTATACAGCTCTGACAGATAACCATGAAGTGACTGCACAAAAAAAATCCATCAAAGCACAAGTAGTATAAAAGGAGTCATCAAGCTTTTCAAAACGAGGATTAATTTTATCCCATGTTTTGCATTTTGGATAATAGGTATGCAGTTACCTGCAAACATATTTTCAATGTTTGGCCTAACACAAGACGATCACAAAATGTCCTTGCTGAGTATTTTTGTGACTTTTTGTATCAGGTGTCTTCTTTTGGATTTTTTTTTTTTTTTTTTTTTTGACGACACAAATTCCTTTATAGTAATTACTTTTGGATAATACCAGTGAGCCGCAGTAGATATGCAAAGTCTGTTCAAACGAAGTACAAAAATATGCAATATTACTGGAAGTTTTTAAAATAAAACAATACATCTCTGGTGACCATTTTTCTCTATTTGCTGTAGAGCATTAAACCGTTACGCTGCCTCAGAAGCTGGTATGAAATCAGTTTCATAAGATGCGCAAATGCTGCCTGCAAAGTCATTGCCTATTAGGCAGCGAGGGCAAACAAGTCAAGTATTTGGACATAGCATACGTTGCATGTTCCCTGTGTTTGCCCCTGGACTTACACTATATTGCCAAAAGTTTTGGGATGCCTGCCTTTACGTGCACATGAACTTTAATGACATTTATTGAGTTGGCCCACCCTTTGCAGCTATAACAGCCTCAACTCTTCTGGGAAGGCTTTCCACAAGGTTTATGAGTGTGTTTATGGGAATTTTTGACCATTCTTCTAGAAGCGCATTTGTGAGGTCAGGCACTGATGTTGGTGAGAACTCCTGACTCGCAGTCTCCGCTCTAATTCATCCCAAAGGTGTTCTATCGGGTTGAGGTCAGGACTCTGTGCAGGACAGTCAAGTTCCTCCACACCAAACTCGCTCATCCATGTTTTTATGGACCTTGCTTTGTGCACTGGTGCGCAGTCATGTTGGAACAGGAAGGGGCCATCCCCAAATTGTTCTCACAAAGTTGGGAGCATGAAATTGTCCAAAATGTCTTGGTTTGCTGAAGCATTAAGAGTTCCTTTCACTGGAACTAAGGGGCCAAGCCCAACCCCTGAAAAACAACCCCACACCATAATCCCCCCTCCACCAAACTTTACACTTGGCACAATGCAGCCAGTGTCCAGTGGCGGCGTGCTTTACACCACTGCATCCAACGCACTTTGCATTGCACTTGGTTATGTTAGGCTTGGATGCAGCTGCTCGGCCATGGAAACCCATTCCATGAAGCTCTCTACCCACTGTTCTTGAACTAATCTTAAGGCCACATGAAGTTTGGAGGTCTCTATTGACTCTGCAGAAAGTTGGCGACCCTGCTCTCTGATTTTTCGTGGCCTACCACTTCGTGGCTGAGTTGCTGTTGTTCCCAATTGCTTCCACTTTGTTATGGTACCACTAACAGTTAACCGTGGAATATTTAGTAGTGAGGAAATTTCACAAATGGACTTATTGCACAGGTGCCAACCTATCACGGTACAACGCTTGAATTCACTGAGCTCCTGAGAGCGACCCATTCTTTCACAAATGTTTGTAGAAGCAGTCTGCATGCCTAGATGCTTGATTTTATACACCTGTGGTCATGGAAGTGATTGGAAAACCTGAATTCAATGATTTGGAGGGGTGTCCCAATACTTTTGGCAATATAGTGTATGTTAAAGTGTTTCCTGTTCCTTGTCCCATGGTTGTAGTCATTTGTGTGGATCCGCCTCATCTCACCTTCCCATGTTCCAGTGTTACAGACTAATAACACTAATAACCACAGGAAAATGACATTACTTATCAATGGTATACGTGTGGAAATGGATTGAATAGCGAGAGTAATTTTATTCATTACACTTGGAAATGACACGCAGAAATCACTTTAAAACCCCACACATTTGAGGATTTTAAAGAGCTTTTCTCACTAAAGTGAAGCAGGCTGGGTCCATGCAACCAGATGTTCTCGAATGTGTCAAAACGGGTGGCACTCTTAGGTGAAGACGACAGCAGAGTGAAACATGCTCCACTATGAAATATAGAAATCTTGTCCTAGATGAATCATGTATAACATTTCAGCACTCAGCAATGTTCTCTGCTAATATATAACCTCATTTTTTAGGTAGCTGTCACCTGAACCCCATGCTGCACTAAAAAGTATAACCTTTTCCATCAGGGATATTTAAAATACATATTCTTCACCATGGTGAATGGATAAATGACATTTACTACTGCATGTGTAGATTCTGCAGCACAGACTTTAATCTTCTAATATAATATGGTCATTTTGTCTCATGTCAAATAATTTTGCAAATAGCTCCACTTGCGTAAGGGTCATAGAGCAGATATTATAACGTGGGAATAATCACAACGCAGGACTCAATGTATTCACTCAAACATTATATGGTCATTTTTGTTAATTCAAAGAATTATATGCCATTCTAGGTCTTCGTAACATTGGACAGTAACAGCCAATTCAGAACTTCACGGAATCAAGCTAATGATAGAAAAGTGAAGTACTATGGTTCAAAAAAGGCACCAAAAATATAAAAAGAAATGAAAAATTGGGTAACACTTTACAATAAGGTTCATTAGTTAAAAATTAGTTAATGTATTAACTAACATGAACTAACCGTGAGCAATACATTTGTTACTGTATTTACTAATCTTCGTTAACGTAAGTTAATGAAAATACAGTTGTTCATTGTTTGTTCATGTTAGTTCACAGTGCATTAACTAATGTTAACAAGATTTTAATAATGTATTAGTAAATGTTGAAATTAACATTAACAAAGATTAATAAATGCTGTATAAGTGCTGTTCATCATTAGTTCATGTTAACTAATGTAGTTAACTAATGTTAACTAATGAACCTTATTGTAAAGTGTTACCAAAAATTGTAATATCCCCAGTGTACAATTGAAAGAACAATGTTGCTGTTTGATGACTGACACAAATTGGCTTACTGTCAACCCTGAAACTAAGCAAGAGAGGAAATAAGCACCCTCAGTCCCACTTTAAATAAATAAATGCTGTCAATTCTATAACAGGGTTCAACTTTTTGTTAAACCTGCAATGTGAGTGTAACAAAATACCAGACTCAGAGACAGGATTATAATCAAACCCAAACAGGTATTTATTGAACAGATGGAATGTACAGATGAAGTAGGTGAGTGATAGTGAAGTCAGAGTCATTAAAGTCCTTTCCTTTTACCAGGTAGCTTGGGATGAGTCGACCAGTGAGTGGAGGAGACTGGAAATCACACACTTCTTGGATAGTTGGAACAGGTGAGAAAACACAGGTATGTAATTGGAGAGTCTAACAGAGAGTCCATTAACTTGGAATTCACAGGAGACAACTTCATGTAGATCAGTGTGAAGATAGTAGATCAGGTAAGAAGTCAGTAATCTACATTGGAGACCAGATAATGAGTAACTGAGAAGTGTGTGCTGTTATACTGTGGTTGATGGTTGAGTGAACATAATTCTGCAGTCTTTTATCCCTGTAAATTTTTTTTATTTATTTGTTTTTTTTTTTCAACAGGGATATCAAACATGATATACTGTATGAGTTGAGGTTTTAGAGAACGTTTTCACGACAATGAAGTAATAAAGAAAAAAAAATCCTTTGCATGTTTGAAAAGTTTTGCGTACAGATGACAATGTTGTCAAAGCGTTCTCGTTCACAAGGATCTGCAAAAACGACTACAAACACAGTATTATTCATGCCAGGCCAGTAGTTGGCGATGTCACTTTGTAAAGAAGCACTACATACCTGCACACATATGCATTCTTCTATAGAGCAGTGAAAACAAACAGGTTGGTGAAAGCATCAAACAATTTTGTCTGGATAGACGATCATTATTACTACAAGTGACCCTGGACTCTAAAGCTGGAAAATTTTAGGAAAATGTGGACTGTGAGTCAAATAATGTACAGTACTTGTGCACTGAACACATAATACGCATGCGAAAACCGTTTTCAAATGTTTGCATTTTCAGGCACCCAAAATGCTGTTGTGACGCAAATGAACGGCCAGAATGCATAAAAAGTTTAAAAATTTTCCACTTTTAGTTAAAAACAGTGTCGTGTAAACACCCCCTTATATTGAAGTTGTTTTAACCCATCTGAAGCATTCAATCTTCTTGCATAGATAGATTTGGATTGCTAAATTGAAGGGGAAAAAAAGAAAAGAAAAAAAGATTGGCATATATTTCTTTGTATTTAGAGCTTGGCAAGTGATCATTTGGCACCTTGCAGAGCATCCATCAAGGCCAACAATTAACCTTAATTCACATGTCTGGAATTACATCTTAATGAAAAGGTACTTAGGAAATTAGCTTAATAAAATAAAGTTGTAATGGAAATTTGTGTTCTTTAGTATTGGTATTATGAGTAGCCATTTTATTCAGACAACAGGTCACTTCATGCAGTGATGTATTTTGGCAAAATGCATATAGACTCTTATTTCTAATTGCTGAAACATAACTCACTATTACAATAAAATCTGGAAGCTTCCTGATAAAAGTCATGAAACCTTTGTTAAATGTGAATAGAACTCCTCTTTCAATTAGTGTGCTTTTCAAAGTACATCTGAAATCATTTCAAAAGAACAGATCTACGACCCATCAGTGAATTACTGTATAAAAATCTTCCGACTTTAGTTTTCACTCATTGTGCAGAATAAGCCAAGAATAAGCCAAGAGAGTTTGGGACTCCATAACAATAACCACATGAGTTTGAAATGTTTCACTTCATTGTGTCAGTCATAGGTAAGGCTTACTTGTCAGATATTGTTTCCTTGTTTTTTCTAATTAATTCAGATTTTTTTATTTTTTTTATTTTTATTTGGGAGTCTGGGACAGCATTGTTATGCAGAATTGTTTTGACATGTTAATGAGCAATTAGAATATTTAGCAACTTTAAAAAGACACATTTTTGTTATGTTTCAGAAGCATATAATTTTATAATGACAACAGTTGTCAACACATAACACAAAACAATAAAAGTGCTACCTAAAACAACTTTTCTAAATGTTAATTCAAGCAATAAGACACACAAGGCCAGTGTGAATTTACCGTGTAAAGCTGTTTGCCTAAAAAGTTGCATTTGCCAGACGATTTTAGACAAAGTAATTTAGGCGCTGTTTACACCTGGTATTAAGATGTGTTTTGGACAAACGGATCAGAAGTTGTTGAGGTAGACACATACCCATTTACTCCTGGTGTTTTAATCCATCCCTTTTGTCCACTTTCAACCACTTTTGTCCTGATTTCTTTGAGGGGGTGGTCTATGGGCAGGTAAATATATGTTTGTTTGTTTTTCTCGATCTAATAGACGAAATAAGCTCACGCAATTTTCATATGAACTCGACCGGAGATGACTGAAAAACATACAGAGAGCATCAGTTTTCATTTCTGCTCTGACAGCTGCAAGACCACACCGAACACTTTGAGTGCGTGTCAGAAATCAGGAACGGTGACAGATCGTTGTGCTTGTTTTTCGCCTTCAAACTAAACTTGGGTCTCTAGCTGACCCAAGCTCCCATCTAGCTAGCGCGATTCCCATAATGTTTATGTAGGTGGAGAGTAGGAGATTTGTGGCTGATTGAACACATTCGACCACATGAGCATCTACACTATGAAAGCAATCCGGTCAAATGCGTTTTCGACTACCTCTGGAAGTAGTCTAAAGTGGATGAGCTCAAGACATTTTAGACCCTGTACACTTGTATTTAGCATTGTCCACTTGTAATCCGATCAACGAGAATGATGATGACAAGAAAAAAAACAGGTATGCTTGAGCTGTCTGTCCTATTTAGGGTAGCAACTTGTGACATCGCAACCTGTTTTTGGTTTGTTTATATGTCTTTAGTCCATGTTGCTTACATATTTCAGTCGAACCGCACCAGAGTTCATTTGGACGTGGACTGCGGCCCCCTAAAAAGGTTGCTTGTTTAGTGCGCACCAGGGTTTGGATGGCAGCGTTAACATTTATTCAAATGAACCGTGCTAACAGAGCAATCACACAAGCTCAAGTTTGTTTTAACTGGGGGGGAAAAACTGCCAAGTGTGAACACACCCTTAAAGGGATAGTTCACCCAAAAATGAAAATTTGATGTTTATCTGCTTACCCCCAGGAAATCCAAGATGTAGGTGACTTTATTTCTTCAGTAGAACACAAATGATGATTTTTAACTCCAACCATTGAGGTCTGTCAGTCATGTAATGCATGTCACTGGGAACTCCATCTATAAGAGTCAAAAAAACACTCACAGACAAATCCAAATTAAACCCTGTGGCTCATGACGACACACTGATGTCCTAAGACATGAAATGATCAGTTTGTGTGAGAAACCGAACAGTATTTATATAATTTTTTACCTCTAATACACCACTATGTCCAACTATGTCCTTGAGCATCTGGTTGGTGAGGTCTGAATGCACTCTGATGCCGGAAGTGATCGCTCGCACTCATTGAAATATACACGCGAGAGATCACTTCCGTCATCAGAGCGCGTTTTCAGACCTCACCAACCAGATGCTTAAGTCAAAGTCACCTACATCTTGGATGCCCTGGGGGTAAGCAGATAAACATCAAATTTTCATTTTTGGGTGAACTATCCCTTTAAGGAAGACTATATTAGTTTACATAGACTAGTTTCAGACACAGTTCTTAGGGAACATTAACATAAGATTCATTCTTGTGTTCAAAAACAGCTGCAACATATTGTACAGAAATCAAATTTAGGGAATTAATCTCAAGACTTTAAACTTTAACTCTTTGTAAAACCCCTCTTTAAAAAAAAAAATGCATTGGCTAGACTCTCAAAAACATTATTGCAATGTTTTTTGAGAGTCTACACATTTGCAAATAACAAAATACTACAAAGGGGATATATAGAGAGAGAGCATAAAGAAGTATATAAAGCGACCTTACATGGTGTCATTAAAGTTTTCTTAGGTTTAGACCCAAATCTCAGGCGTCAGACATGAGGCATGAGCTTGCAGCAGGATTCACAATAGCCCTCCTAATAAGTGTCTTTGGGAGTCCAGAGAAATAGTTCCATCCTCTACCTGTCCAGAGCTGACTCCTATCACTGATTTTCAGCTGGCAAGGCCAATTTTCCTTCTTAAAACTCAATCCGATCTGTTTAACTCACTGCCTCGCACAGATGGATACAGATGGGCCAGTGAGGTCCTGATGAAGAAATCTGCCCTCTTACCACACACCTCACAACTTTGATTGATGGCTAACTTAACAAAGCATTTAAGAGTTTGCCCTGGTGCAAACTCTACTTGACTGACGACAGGCTGGTAAAATAAATCACCCTTCAAAAAGTCACACTTTAAAAACACTTAAACACACCTTATAGTACAAAAGCTGAATTTTACAAGAAATTTCTAACATTTACATGAGGACAAATTCTGTGTCTCGGGGAACAGTCCTTTCTGTAAGCAAAGCAAGAAATATCCTATTACTTTCCCTGTTGAAAAAACCAGCACTTGACCAGCTCAAATCAGCTCATGACCAGCTAAGGACCAGCATAAACCAGCTCAAACCAGCTTTCCTGCTTCAAAACATACCTAACCAGCATATGCTGGTTTTTTCAACAGGGTTGAGTTTAAATTCATATTGCATCCACATAAAAAAAAAAAAAAAAAAAAAAAAAACTGTTTTTGTATAAATAAACTGTTTCATTTGCCACAACAACAGCAAATATGATCATTACACCTCCTCTGCAACACCTTCGTCAGCCTTACAGCAAGTTCCATAAATCCCCTTCAGCGTGTCCAAAAAGCTGCAGCTCAACCGGTTTTAACCTCCTCAAATTCACATTACACCACTACTCAGGTCTGTCTACCATTTAATACTGGCTGGAATTAAATTCAAGACAAAAAGCTGCCAATGGCTCAGCCTACCACAATATTCTATCATTTATCAAATTGTTCACCTCAGCAGGTCTGGTACGATTAGCCAGTTTTGGTCACCTAGTCCCCTCATCTCCATTAAACATTTAGCACTAAACCCATTTAGTGCACAAGTCCACTTATTTATTTTTTTTTTTTAATTTATCTACCCTACAACTAAAAAAACAAGAAACAAGAACAGGCTGTAATTAAGGAAATCATAAAGGCTCAATTTGTTTTCCCCTGAGGTCCACTATAAGGTTAGTCAAGGCTTTTGCACCAAAAGAGGAGTCATAATGACAATTCTTAAATAGGCAATGTGCCTTTCAGACTCCTATGTGAAGTCATCTTTGCATGTGAAATGAATAACTCTGTTCCATTCAACTCATGAAGTCAGTATTTCCAATTTCCTACTTCACAAAATACTGTAAGCCCAGGCAACAATATTTCTTTGCTTTTGCATGTTTCGCACAACTGTCAAAGTGAAATATCCAGTGATTGGAACTCACTGGATATCCAAAACAGTTTAATGTAAATCTGTAATTTTTTTTATCATGTTGGTTGTTGTACGTATCACGGCAAATGAAATGTCTGGTGAGCGACACCAAAAGGTTAATGCTCTATTTTGTCTGAAAATAATACACGACCGACACTAAACCCTAAACATACCTGATTCTACATGTCTTTTATCGTGACTCATATTTTACTGGATTTGTACCCAAGCGCTTTGCATATCAAGTGCAGTGTTGTACCAGGTGAGCTACTGAGCAAGTTTACTTTATCAGAAAAGCCATACATATAGAGCTGTTTATGTGATGCAAACATCAAAATGTATTAGTTTACAAATCATGCACTATGGTAAAAGTGTTTTGAGGTCATAACATAGTATTGTACAAGGAACCACGTGGAAATAAGTCTTTATTAATTGATAATCTGTCTCTGTAATCATAATTTGTGTAAAAATGAATATAAATTGTTGATGTTTTACTGCATTCAATGTTCATATAAGCTGAAAACTGCATTGAATTGTATGTATAGGTACATTCTTTAGGAGTTTAGTAAAAATGTAGTTAGAGGCATGCTTTTCCAAGATTGTTTACTGTAGGTTGAAAAAGGTGCAACAGAAATTGGAAGAAACTTGAAATCTGGAACTCTGCAGAGATGCAAGTGTGTGACTCAAACACGTGACGCCCAGTGAGATGTACGCAGTTAATGATAAACATTAACATTTATGCAAATTAAATGCATTAATGAGTCAGTTACGTTCAATTATGAAAAAAAAAAAAAAAAAAAAAAACTGTATAACAGAGAAAGGTGTTTAAAACGGTAAATTATCCTCTTTGTTAATAATTTTACACCTGCAAAACTAATGTTAGCATTGCATAGCATTTGCTAGGACAATTGTTTGTTGATAGTTGAACAACTCCATAGCTAATGATCGTATTGCCAATTATAAATCTTCTTCCGAGTGTCAGGCAATGGAACGCCTTTATGGAAGTCAAAGATATCAAGTAGGAGTATCCCACATCTGACTTTGAATAAAATGCAGCATTACTCACAAGCCGCTGCTTCTCTGTCAGGTCCATTATAGTTTATGCTGCCCATCCTTCAATAACAGCCTCTTTTCAAAGCCTACATTACATTGTGACAGGTTCACAAAACAACCCATGCTGAAATATGACACACAAGCTCTTACGAATGGACTGTCTATCCTATTTCCTCCTTATTGCCTCAGCATGACTGGGTGGGCCAAGCTGCCGAATGCCAGCGGTCGTCATTGATGTGCAAATATGGGCTATCATCTGCAAATGTAGCCTATTGGAGATCAAGGAAAATCCAATTTTTCATGATATGACCGTCATACACTTTCCTTTTATACTAATGATGTATTATGTCCTTTAAACACATGCCTTAGCTTCTCAAAACACAGCCTTATCACTGTTTAGCACTGTTTCAATTATGGCACTTTATGGTAACTAATCACACCTGTCAAACGAGAGTTGGGGACATGCTGTTGCAAGGTGCAGTTTAGTGTAACTGAAACAAAAACACATTCAACATTAGGTAAGTGGTTGGCTTTCTCTGCAGGGACTCAAGAGAAAAAGCGAACAGCAAACATTTACTTAGTCCAAAAGTACACTCCCCAATGGAGTTCAATACAGTAGTGTTTCTGACTTCAGTAGAGCACCATAGTTTCATAAAACAGGCTATATGAATGTTTCTGCTTTAGTTTGCGTTTGATCTTTGACTGGTGTCATACAGTCTACAGCTTATCTGACTGACACATAAAAAGACCAACCACAGTTCATGTTTATGTGTCGTTCACTGGCAAGGTTCTTTACTTTTATAAGGTCTCTCTATTTGTATCAATGGTTTCATGAAGAATCTTAAACATCAATGGAAAGGTTCTTTATATTAAAAAAAAAGTTTCTTTAGATTATTTAAAATCTTCTGTTACTTTTAAGAACTGTTTACTTTGGTTCTTTGGTGAACAAAAAAATGGTTCCTCTATAGCAAAAAATAAATGTATTAAGAGTATTTATGTGAAATAAATGATACTACAGTAAGGTACACTGTACAATACCACAATTGTAGAGAAGCCATTATCATTAAATGTATCTGTTGCAATGGTAAAATAATAAGACAGAACTGGATGTGGGCGGAGCTTAAACTGGAAGTGCGACAAAAGTATGAAAACACATTTTAGTCACATTTTAGACACCTTTATTCAATTTATAGCTTCCATAAAGCAAATGTAGGCCTAGAGACATGTTTTTTTGTTGTTGTTGTTTTTTTTTTTACTTGACTATTGCATTTTTAGAATACTGAGTCCTGCAAAAGATATGAGACAAGTGCAACGGTCAAATACATGACTGTGTCTTTGTTATTTTATAAACTGGACATCTCTCGCCCACTTGAAAGCTTTATAACATACAGTTCTACAAGTGCATATCTTGTTTGCTGCTGCTAATGGTGTTCACACTTTGGTTCTTTGGTTTGGTTCTTTTGGTCCGGACCAAAAAAGAAAATATTACATTTAGTCCTGGTCTGCTTAGTGTTCACACTGTCGTGTTTATCACCAAACCTAAAGGTACAAAACAGAACAAAACAAAAAAGACTTTTATGACATATATTTTGCTATGCAACAAACATTTACAACATCCTGTGTGCTGACATAGAGTATGATGGGTTTTTTTTTTTTTTTTTTTTTTTTTTTTTTTTCAGCTGACAACTCATGAAGAGCATATAAAATGTGTAAAGGAGTCAAAACAGCACCAGGAGTTCCTTGTCACACACACAAGTGAAGATCTGCTGCAAGTAGACGGAGTTTCCGATGCCTGTACCAAAGTGTAATGGGCTATGTAGCGCCT
Source organism: Ctenopharyngodon idella (assembly GCF_019924925.1). Lineage (NCBI taxonomy): Eukaryota > Metazoa > Chordata > Actinopteri > Cypriniformes > Xenocyprididae > Ctenopharyngodon > Ctenopharyngodon idella. The sequence goes on along the minus strand of NC_067233.1, from coordinate 26,384,326 downwards.
ATGACAAAAAAAAAATAAATAAATAAATAAATAAATAAAAAACAGGTATGCTTTAGCACTCTGCCCTTTTTGGAGTCACATCTTGTGACATCATGACCTGTTGTTTGTTCGTTTAGATGTTTTTGGTCCATGTTGCATTCGAATTTCAGTCAAACCACACCAGAGTTTGTTTGGAACTCCTGTTTGGTGTGCACCAGGGTTCGGATGTCGGCATTCACACTTATTCAAATGAACCACACTAACAGAGCAATCGCACCAAACCTGCCAAGTGTGAACACACCGCAAAAGCCTCAAACAAACACTGAAGATGAATTGGTGTGATTAAATGATTATGTGGTGTTTCAGCACAAATATTCATCCGCAATCACACAAATTGTGTGGGCCGATTTGTGCCACTACCCAATTTGCATAATTCCTCAAGTGAATTTGATGGTAAAATAACACAAACGACCTGTGCAATTTAGTCATAGCGAATTCTGACTTAAGTATCTTTCAAAGTTTCAGGGATGGATTCTTCTTCACTAGCACTAAAACATCAACAGAGTACCATTTAAATACAATTTTGTTTCCTGGCACACATGAGCATCCAGACTCATGGAAGCTGTTGTGCAAGCCAATCTGATTTCAGATTCCCATTCGTTACTGTCCAGTTTTGTTTACAATATGCATCAAAGATTCATGTGAACATATTGCGGGTAATGTGACAATACAAAAAAATAAAGATTGCTGTCAGCATCTACAATCAGTTGAAATTTGCTTTTGGAAATTAACACAGTACAACAAAGTCTCTGAAGCAAAGCATTAAGAAGGTTTCTGTGTTTCCCTGCACCATTATGTATTCAAAATACAGTTATGCATTTACAGTCGGGTAGACTTAAGCATGTGAATCCATTTGACTTCCTTACAGTTGCTGACATAAGACAAATTAATCTTTTATAATCTACTAGCATGTCACATGAGCCATGAAAAATAAAAAAAAAAGAAAGAAACCTTTGTAGATATGTAAATGTCTTTAAAACCAGTGTTTTCCATTTCTTCTTTCCTCATGAATGAATAATACTTTCATAACTGCAGTCACAGAAAACAGAAAGCCTGAGACTAATTTGTGATTATATATGATTCATAATGGCGTTGACCTAAGTGGTATATGAAAGCACTCAATGCAAATTATAGTAATTAGTTGCCAAACTATTAATTTTGCACTTCTATCCCTCCTACACTGCAAAAAGCTAAATCTTAAGGCATGCTCTACACAAGTACAAGAATGCAAGCTCAGTTTCATGTTTTGTGTTCTGAAATGTGTCAATATAATGCAACACAATATGTGTCATAGTTTCATTTTCATATAAGTTTGATTTTCAAATCATTCTGATGGTACCCTGACTTTTAATAAGGTAAATGGCTTCTGTTTTCCTGTCAGTGGAGAACTCTGCTCATGTTTTTTTTTTTTTTTTTTTTTTTTGCATAATGATCCATTTAATAGCTAATGGCCAAACACATCTGTTTTGCTATTGTACTATTAGTACCTTTTAGTTTGAGTAAATGTGGTTGCAGATAAAACATAGCCAGATACCATTAAATAAACATTATTTGTCAGGTTAGATATTTGCTGTGTTCACGCTGTTCACGTCATCGGACTTAGAATTATGCATTTTGTATGGCAACACAAACAATGCCAAAATTTAGGGCAAGTGGTACAGTGATGATGTGGTACAAGTAAAAAAATTCAGAGTTTGCAAGTTGTAATTACAAGTTATTTGAGGACATAAATACTTTTTACAAATCATAATCTTGTAATTACAGTAATTACAACATGGCGTGAATGTGCCTATTGATTATTAATGACTAAGACACCTTTCAGGGAATCTCTACTAACCGTTGGTCTCACAAACATCCACCATGTTTGTAGTTCTTTTTATTTGTTTTCAGTTCTGAACTGAATCCTACTCCAAACCGCATTAGTTTATGGGCAATATCAGCTGTTAGAGTGTAGTGTTGTCAAAAGTACCAACTTCAATACCAAGTCGGTACTGAACTTTTAAAAATGTGACGCTTTGAGTGCTGTTGAACAGATTCTTAAACACCTCTTATTGGCCATTGTGTTCACGTGCTCATCAGATATGTCTGTGATTGGCTACACTGATCAAGGCATGGGAGCGTTTGAAAGCACACTGAAGTGTTTGAATCTGAAAGCGTTTTGAAACACTCCCGTGTGTATCTGTGTAAGCACTCAGTGAAGAGCGTCATTGATGTCTATTTACAACATATTTTTGAAACGTTGATCATTGTAGCCAATCACAGACATATCTGATGAGTGTCACATTTTTAAAATTTTGACAGCACTATTAGAGTGTGCTCAGATTCATTCTTGGAAAATCTAAATCTAAAAAATCTTGGAAATAGTGTAACGGGTGGCTGTATAAATCAAACAACGAAGGAGACTACAACAGAAAAACCTTTAATTTAAGTTAAAATAAGAAAAAACTGGAGATCACAGAGTAACAATAGAAACACAACCACACAAATGTAAACTAGAACTGACAGGGACTTAAACAGGTAGTGTAAAATACAAGGTGAAAATAATGACAGGTGCAGATAATATGTAACCATATGAACAAACGAGGACATAATCAGAAACAAAGGAACATGAAACTAAACTGAGCAGAGATACAGGAACTAAAGGAAACAAAACAGAATATCAAAATAAGAGTCCATAATTGTGACAAGTAGACCATCCAGGGAATTTTGGTATACACTTTTCAAATCTCACATACTATTTAGGATAGATAATATGCGAATTGGGATGCAGGAATAGCTTTATTGCTCGTTTCCACTGAGCAGTACGGTTCAGTTCAGTACAGTACAGTACAATTCGGGACGTCAAACCCTGATCCGGCTTGAATTTCCACTGCCAACAGTACCCAAGTGGTACTCGCTGCAGATAGGCGTGGTGCGATCAACGTCATTCTCGCGTGAAGAAGAAAGTGACAGTAAACAACAATGGAGGACATACAGCAGCTTTGTTTGAGCAAAGGCTGAAGGCTGCAAGGAAAAACAGCCAATAAATACACATTGTGTTGCAACAGCACTGTGTTGTCATTCACCTTGTAGCTTGCGCAAGTAACGAATCTCTGTCAACCAATCAACATGCTGCCATGAACCTAGCTCCACCCTTTTGGTACCTGTACTATTGGTACCACTGTCCTAAAGTACCCCAATGGAAGGGTCCCAAACAAGTGATATGGTTCGGAATTAGGGTTCCATTCACAACTTCTGATAATAGAAATGGCAAAAGTTGCATACTATACTGAACTGTACTGAACTGTATTATCATTATTTCAGAGGCTAATGTTATGTATTCCCTGGTTTTATGTTTCTTGTGTTTTTGTTATGTGGTCTGTTAGTTTGCATTTTGTCCTGGTTCTGTTCCTGTTTCCTGTCCTGTTTGCCATTTTGTAATCTTTTGTAGTTTTCTTGTTTGATTAGTTCCCTGATTGTCACCAGGTGTGTCTTGTTAGTTTATTACCCTTTGTGTATATAAGCCCTTGTGTTCCTGTGTTTGTTTGTCTGGTCTTTTCCTTTGGTGGATGTTATATTGTGGTTTATTAATATTCCAATAAATTTCTCTGCACTTGGATCCTGCATTCACTGTTCTCTGAGAGCTCGTTGTGAAAGCTAAGAGACCAAAGAGAATGTTGATAAATGAATATTAGCTGAATTGTATTGTTGTTTTTTACCTTTGATGTTTGGCTGTGTTAAGATAAGAGCTCGATCATAAGTCAGTCCAATTCCCAATTAAACTTTGATTTAAGTTGTAATATTCTATGGCTAGGCTAGGGTTATGTTATCTTAGCATACTATCCTTACTATCCATTAGCTGTACTTATCTGTCTCATGACTAAAGTAAGAAAAAAAAAAAACATCTGACAGCAGAGTGGACCTCCCTGCCAGTTTTACTGTATATATGAAAGACAGCAACATAGGCTATAGGTGTCGCCCCCATCTCACAGAGTTTTGTAGTTTGTCAGGGATGTCAATAGTTATCTAACAGTCCCATCTTAGAATTGCATGCAAATAAATACATCTTGGGTAAGCTTTGAAAGTTTGAAACCTATCTATGATAGCTTATAATAGTCTATACAAGGGGGGGTCCAAAAGGGATGTCCAAACTAGCATTGGGATTATATTGGCTTGGATGCTCTTCCAAAGGCTGCTGCACAATAAAACATTGACATGAATATGACAATTTAGAAGTGAAATTTCCCATCTGAATGAGTGACACTGTCTTCAACAGAAGAAAGCAGCTGTAATGCAGTCACTGCGGTCTTGGGCATTAGCACTAGAACCTGTGCTGCTCCGCCTGTCACCAGAGTCGCAGCTCCAGATGGGGTGAGTTAAGAACCCTGCCTGCTTTGGCTGAGGAACAGAGAGACTTGGTAAGACTGAATATGTTGCATGGCATTGACTAGGAGAAGAATCTGAAGGAGGGAGAGACAGAGAGAGAGAGAAGAGAGAGAGAGAGAGAGAGAGAGAGAGAGAGAGAGAGAGAGAGAGCTCAGCAGGGCTTTTATCTGCTTGTCTATGCTGTGTTCAAGGCCCAGCTGTAAGGAGAGAAAAGCAGATATCACGAGCCGCTCATAGAATTCTTGTTGATTAGCCCACTGCAGCGAACACACGAGAGAGAGAGAGACTGCACATACTGGAAAGGAGAAAGCAAAAGAAAACCGAGGGGGGTGGGATCAATGTTGTATCTGCATTCCAATGCCTTAAATCCATTTTGGCTGAACATCAGGATAATTGTATTCACTGTTCCTTTATTTATATATTGATTAATATATGTCTCATTGCTATCACCAAGCTAATCCCTTTTATGTAGTTTATCAGCACTAAAAATGGGATGTTAAACTAGAATTGGACTTAATTTATTCCAATCTGGGATTTTTTTTTTCTCTCTTGACTATAGTGAAAAATAAATATATTAAAATGTATTTGAGATACCAACGCTATCTCACGACCAATTCGTACGTATTTTATGAGGTGGCTAATTTGTACAAATTCATACGAATTTGGCAACTCCTAAAATACGTACAATTTAGCAAAAAACTTACAAAAACTTAAAATGAGATCATACGACTTCGTACGAATTAGCCACCTCGTAAAATATGTGAGATTGGGTTGGAAATACATTTATTTCATGCTAAGTATACTACTAATCCATTTACATAATTATGTAAAAATACCCTGCAATTATGCTTTTGGTATACTAAACTGGTATACTTTAATTTAATTTAATTTCCACTTTAATTGTGTGGAAGTAGTGCTGAGGTCCAACTAAAGATATACTTAAGTATATTTGATTGTGCTAAAGTGGAACTATTGCAAGTATACTTAAGGTACACTTTAAATATCTTGCATTTAAAGACTAATATTATTCAAATTTTATACAATCCTTACATTACTGACATTAACACAGGCTTAATATTAAGAAATGTGTAATGTGCGCAAGTACTCCAAATAAAGTAGCTCCAAATATAGTTAGTATCAAGCGATATGTCAGTAAATGTGTTAATATAGTTGAACTATACTTAGTATGAAATAAATGTATTTTAAATATATAACTTTTTCACTAGGGGAGTTTGTGGCTTTTAGTTTAGCTTTAGTTTTGCTTAGTAAAGGTCTTTGCACACTGAGTCCGAAATCCGCGTCCGAAATTTTCGCACGTTAAAAAATAAATACGACCTCAAGTTGTTTCAAACACGTTTACGCAATGCCTCCGAAACTTTCATCCGTCATAAAAAAAAATTCGGATCAGGTTCGATTTTCTGCGTTTTTTCGCATCCGTGGCATGCATTTTGAGAGACGTTTTGACAATTCAGAGCCACCGTACAAGCGAACGCCAAAATCCCGAATGCTATCTGACAAGTTGATCCACGTCCTCTACAGCACAAAGCAGTAGCACGTAGCACAACGTGCAGAAAGAGACAGAATATAAAGACAGATTGTGCCAGTATCGCTTGCAAAGCATAAAACTGAGCCACTGACATCCTGAAGAAAACTTTGAAACGCTAGGGATAATCCCGCAGCTTCTTAATGAAGTGGAACTCTCCTTCCTCTCTATGCAATCTCAGAATTGGATGGACCCAATATTTCCGCTTCTTTTTGTCTTTTTTTTAGAAGAGAAAGAACAACTAAATCATGCTCACTGCTTGAAGACTTCATTTTGTATTGTTTTGCGAATTTTTTCGCAACAGATTCATTAATACGCATCGGACTCAGTGTGCAAGGTCTCTGTGCGTGACAAATTTTTAGGATCACGAATACAAAAAAACGCATACGAAAATTTCGGACTCAGTGTGCAAAGGCCTTAAGCTATATGCGTGGGGGGGGGGGTCTTCTCAAGAGAGCACTATGAACGTAATTAATTTAGGCTTTATTCACTATAAACACTGATCAACGCCCATACATAGAGCACATCAAATATGGCAAACAGAAATTGAATGCTGTTGTTTGACATGTAAGAACCAAAGAGGTTTGATTTCAGGTGAGCAAGCTAAATGAAATCTTCATAATGTTAACGTGTCTCTTCAGAAGACTTGGATTAAACTGCAGGATTTCTTTTAGAATGTTTTCATAAACTTTTTGAAGTTTGAAAAGGGACAGAAATCTCTCAGGTTTCATAAAAAAAAACAAAAAAACAAAAAGTCTTTTTTGTTTTAAAGAACATGAAGCTTTATGTTCTTTATGTCCCTTTATGTTCTTTATTAATAAACCTCTCTGGTTTTACTAATTTAGTTCATGGATGGATGGATGGATAGATAGATGGATGGAGCTCTGAGATGATTTCTTCTTCTAATGTCACCAAGGCCACGGGGAGAAATTAATATTCACCTCACCTGTCCAATCAAATCGTGATGTATAAAACTAATTCCTGCCCTATATTTAATGCCATTTTATTTTGTATTTAATACTCTTGTGGTACTTTTCACCCAGCAGCTTATGTATTCATGTCATGGTTTGTGGTGTAACAGGGTCAATACCAGGAGAAAAAAAAAAGTGTCTCAATTAAATTAGGGAAGCTATTCATCCTTTTTTTCTTTCAGTGGTTTGCATTCATAACATCGGCAAAGTAAAAATGTCTTTGTTCATGGCCAGGGTAACCTTACAAGAGCATTGAGAATAGCCCTTTGTAGTCATTGGTACCTTCTTGCATCAAATGACGCACAGAGTAAAACACACATACAATAACACTAACAATCAAGACCATGTACCACGTCACTTCAGAGCTCAAGTGGGCCGCCCACCGCTTCAGCTGGAGGACACAGTGAGCGCTCTCCCACTCATCGGCCCCCGCAATCTGCCTCTCTATCTCTTTATTTTCCAGGTTTTACTGCTCGTACACCGAGCACAACCTTGACAAGCAGTCATTGGCTGCCATGTTCTCTGCAGCCTGTCTCTATATGCAGTCGCAACGTTCCTCGAATTCCCCAACACCTCAAAATGTCGTCCTTGTGCAATTTTAGCTTCTCTAATGTTATATTCTACTTTGTTGCTATGGAGCAACAGACTGGCACAGTGTTAAAACAGATAATGGATTCAACTGTAGCTTAGTATTAAATGGTTTAACTTGTCAGTGCTGTATAATATAAATCAACAGCTGCAACGTGGATATTGTTTGAACATGAAATATTAAACATGAAGAAAAATGACTAAATTATTTAAAGCTCACTACAGGATACGCATAATGTTATTACAGACGTCATTATGCACTACACAGGCCACATGCTGTTCATACATGTTCAAAGCAGTGTTATTTTAGTATTGAGATTCCTTTATAGTTTTGATTAATATTTTGAATTTTTCTGTTTTCATCTTAATTTTAGTTATACTTTTAGCAATTTTGATGTGTGTTGTCATTTTTTTTTTTTTTTTTTTTTAAATGTCTATATAATTTTTTATTCATTATTATTTGTAGTTTTTAGTTTAAACTGATGCACTAATATAACTGAAAGAAAATAAGAATGAGCTGACATAAAATAAGGGTAACACTACCCTTATAACACATAATTAAATGCAACTAACCCTAAATTAAACTTTAGTCCTAATTATATAGCAAGTACATGTTGTTAATTAATATTACTTACATTTATATTTACACTGTAACAAAGCTTAAAATAAAGTGTAACCAAAATAAGTTATTACAAGAATGGGTCATTGACAAATAAGTTTTTTTAAAAGTGTTAAAAAAAAAAAAAAAAACATAATGGAGATATAATTAATTTTGAAATTTTATTAAGTGTTAACAATGAGATTATGTGGTTTTTATAATCAATTAACACTGCTTTTGTCATTTTTTAAAATTTTTGGATTTAATTTGTCACCAAAAAGTCAAAAATTTCGATTTTACCAAATGACATTTTTGGTTATACCGAATGACAATGTTTTCAAACAATGCTAACAGGCTGATATCTAGCTAGATAGATAGTTAGCTTGCTAGCTAGCTAACAAAAGGACAATCAAACATTTTATATTTAGTACAAGTTTTTTAAATATTACAACATTTTCCATGTTTTATAGCGGTTGTACGGAATGTACCGGACTCTAGAGCAGTGGAGACGTGTTCTCTGGAGTGACTAATCACACTTCTCTGTCTGGCAATCCAATGGACAAGTCTGGTTTTGGCACTTGCCAGGAGAACGGTACTTGCCTGACTGCTTTGTGCCAAGTGTAAAGTTTGGTGGAGGGGGGATTGTGGTGTGGGGTTGTTTTTCAGGGGTTGGGCTTGGCGCCTTAGTTCCAGTGAAAGGAACTCTTAATGCTTCAGCATACCAAGACATTTTGGACAATTTCATGCTCCCAACTTCGTGGGAACAGTTTGGGGATGTCCTCTTCCTGTTCCAACATGACTGCACACCAGTGCACAAAGCAAAAAAAAAAAAAAAAAAAAACATAATAGAGATATAATTAATTTTGAAATTTGTTAACAATGAGATTATGTGGTTTTTATAATCAATTAACACTGCTTTTCTCATTTTTTTAAATTTTTGGACAAAATTTGTCACCAAAAAATGACATTTTGGTTATACCGAATGACAATGTTTTCAAACAATGCTAACAGGCTGATATCTAGCTAGATAGATAGTTAGCTTGCTAGCTAGCTAACAAAAGGTCAATTAAAACATTTTATATTTAGTACAAGTTTTTAAAATATTACAACATTTTCCATGTTTTATAGCAGTTGTACCGAATGACCTGATGTTTCGGGATATGCGTATGAACAAGTGAAAACATGAATTTTTCAAATAGTTAAAAGAGAGTTAGTTACTTTGCTTCACGACCATGTGGTCCTTTGCAGGTGTCTGAATGATGTCACATCCTGTCATATGATATTGACCGCATGACTTGATCCAAAGTTTTTACTCCGAATGACATCAATGAAATGTATTTTTCCGGACATTCGCTCTCATAATAAAGCAATGACTTCCACACATAATTTTAATACCGTTTTGCACTATGTTGATAGATGATGTTATAAAATCATGCCAGAATAAAAAATATATACATTTATTATATTTTAAGATACACTATATTGGCAAAAGTATTGGGACACCGCTCCAAATCACTGAATTCACGTGTTCCAATCACTTCCATGGCCACAGGTGTATAAAATCAAGCACCTAGGCATGCAGACTGCTTCTACAAACATTTTTGAAAGAATGGGTCGCTCTCGGGAGCTCAGTGAATTCAAGCGTGGTACCGTGATAGGTTGCCACCTGTGCAATAAGTCCATTCGTGAAATTTCCTCACTACTAAATATTCCACGGTCAACTGTTAGTGGTATCATAACAAAGTGGAAGCAATTGGGAACAACAGCAACTCAGCCACAAAGTGGTAGGCCACGTAAAATCACAGAGCGGGGTCAGCGCATGCTGAGGCGCACAGTGCCCAGAAGTCGCCAATTTTCTGCAGAGTCAATAGCTACAGACCTCCAAACTTCGTGTGGCCTTCAGATTAGCTCAAGAACAGTGCGTAGAGAACTTCATGGAATGGGTCTCCATGGCCGAGCAGCTGCATCCAAGCCTTACATCACCAAGTGCAAAAAGCGTCGGATGCAGTGGTGTAAAGCACGCTGCCACTGGACTCTAGAGCAGTGGAGACGTGTTCTCTGGAGGGATTAATCACACTTCTCTGTCTGGCAATCCGATGGAAGAGTCTGGGTTTGGCAGTTGCCAGGAGAACGGTACTTGCCTGACTGCATTGTGCCAAGTGTAAAGTTTGGTGGAGGGGGGATTATGGTAGGGGATTGTTTTTCAGGGGTTGGGCTTGGCGCCTTAGTTCCAGTGAAAGAAACTCTTAATGCTTCAGCATACCAAGACATTTTGGACAATTTCATGCTCCCAACTTTGTGGGAACAGTTTGGGGATGGCCCCTTCCTGTTCCAACATAGCTGCACACCAGTGCACAAAGCAAGGTCCATAAAGACATGGATGAGCGAGTTTGGTGTGGAGGAACTTGACTGTCCTGCACAGAGTCCTGATCTCAACCCGATACATCACCTTTGGGATGAATAGGAGCGGAGGCTGCAAGCCAGGCCTTCTCGCCAACATCACTGCCTGACCTCACAAATGCGCTTCTTGAAGAATGGTCAAAAATTCCCATAAACACATTTATAAACCTTGTGGAAATCCTTCCCAGAAGAGTTGAGGCTGTTATAGCTGCAAAGGGTGGACCAACTCCATATTAAACCCTACGGATTAAGAATGGGATGTCATTAAAGTTCATCTGCACGTTAAGGCAGGCGTACCAAAACTTTTGGCAATATAGTGTGTTTTAATCACAAATGAAATGGCTGTATTGGCCTTTGGACGGTTAAGCCAAATTATCTTTTGACACTTCAAAATCTTTAAAATACATTTATATGTAGCAAAATCTAATTAAAACCTTTTGGATTCAATAAAAGAGATCTAGTTGTGCTACCTTACATATTGTGGATGTCATATCTTTGCTTTTTATTATTATTAAGGCCTTTGGACAAAAAATTTGACCCGTCACGTCATTGACCCATATATATATATATATAATTTTTTTTTTTTTTTTTTCAGGTAAAGATTACTTTATTTCAAGTAACAGAAGTTTTTTTTATGGTTTTTGTTTTAGTTAACTACTGTATAATAACCCTGGTTCAAAGGAACAAACAGCAAAATCCACATTCCTGTTTTAAAAGTAATAATGAAAAAAAAATTGCAAAGCTCTGAATGTTGTTGACTGCATCTCTTGCTTGTGATTTCACCCCCCCGCCCCCCATGTTATTCCCTCTGCAGCGAATATCCGTATGACTTTTGGGATTGCCTCACCTGAGACGGGCGGAGAAACTCTTGGTGTCCATGAACCCTACTGTATGTTTGCTTTAGAGCTGGGTCCCGCAGGAGCTCTGCTTCTGACAGGCTGACAGGAAGATTGCGTGGGCAGCCAGCACAAAGCCTGAATCTCCATGCTGCCATGGTAGCCAAGGCCGCAAGGGAATACCGGTCGTGCTGTCACAGTGACAACAGGTAACAGCGATGATTATGGAATGCAGCGTCCTCACGACGCCCACCACGGCCAGTGTTTCTGTTCTTAGATTTCCCCTTGATATTAGTGCACTAAGAGTGGTCATTTAACTTCATTTAGCATACAGTTCATTAAACTTTAGGCTATTGGAAAGTTATAAATTATGCAATAAAGTCTTTACAGCACTGCCCATTTTTCACAATTGTGTTCCCTCTTAAAAAAAACAAATAGCAGTCAGTCTGTATACAAGGAAAGTGCAGTATTTTCCTGTATCGTCAGACTCTGTTTTCAGTCGAGATGCCATTATGCAACTAAGACCAGGAAGCCCTGCTGGGGTGTTACGGTTAAGGGAAACTTCTGTCACGTTTAGTAGGGGTTATTGGCAAACAAACTTTGTGAAGTTTCGTTTTACAGGAGAAGAAAGAGCAAGCTACAGAAAGCATGACAGATGTGTGGGAATATCAGAGAGAGAGAGAGAGAGAGAGAAAACATATTTGCTGGGGAATAGTATGAATCTTGTATCAAATAACGTAAGACCCTACTTGAATCTACAAACACAGAAAAAAAGTTTTTTTTTTCTTTTTTCTGTTTCATAATGTTTTCATAAACATTACACAGATTATATACTACATAGACATATATATATATATATATATATATAAATAAATAATAATAATCTAAAGATCTAGTCAATGACTTGATCAAATTTATGCATGGAACCGCTAGTAAAATTCAGTCAATTAACACTAAAACATATGTATAATTTGATTGATCATTATTGTATGTGTATGTGTGAAAGTATGTGTGTATGCGTACATGAAAAAGGAATAAAATGAATTTGACTTAAGCTATCAGGATTTTTTTTTAATCTTTTTTTATCATTTGCATACTACGGAGCCCAGGAAGTCAAGAAAAAACATTTATAAATATCATGAATTATTAATTTAAGGTTTTTTTTTTTTTTTTTAGAGTTCAGAGGAGTTGCATCACATGAAATGTTATAAAATACCACTTGGTGACGAACCTTCAATTTGGAAACTTCTAGAACTCTGATTTCACCAAGATACGGGTATATGAACTGAACTCAAACTAACACCTTTACTGGAGCATCAGTGAGTCAAAGGCTATGTTTAGACTGTAGGCATATCTGATTTTTCTCAAATAGGATTTGTGTGTCCAGACATAGCCAACCTATCTGCATATGTTGCTTTGGGAATGACATATACTCATACCCACATATGTGACAAGGCTGTTAAAATGGATGCAGGACAAATGGAGGTGTATTATCTTGTTCTCCAAATAAGCGCCCTGTTGAGTCATGGTGCAGAACTTTTCCGTTGCACAATAAAATGCCAAAATATTTGGACATTCTGTTTGAACACTTTATGAATACTTCTAGCATTTCCATCGGTTTTGATGTTACCGTTGTGTGTTGCATTAAGAGAGACACAAAAGACAATTTGAAATCCGATTTGAGCAGCCAGAGTGTCCAGACTGACTTCCCAAGTCCAGACTTTCAAAAACCCATCTGGATAAAATCTGGATATGCAAAAAAATCAGATTTTTGCTGGAGCATGAACATAGCCAAAGTTCCTACATTACATGACAATAAAAGCTGTTTAACAAACATTTCCAGAGACAGGTGTGTTCAACATGGTAAATGATTCTCTCAGTTGATAATTATAGACCTGCAGAACAAATGCTGGCAATGGAATAGCATCATTTATCCTCCACAATTCAGTTTACACTTTTTTTGTGTGATCAATCGAACACCTGCAAAGTAAACGGCAGCACTGACATTTTATTTCTTTATGCGTCATCTTCCTAGACACAGGCAGTTTAAGGCCTTTATAATATGAAGGTATCAAATAGGAACATCTCACATCTCTCTTTGGATTAGAATAGTTCAAAAATGTCAACTATTTCAAAATATATGTCCTATCTATCAAATAAATGTCATAATATTGATTAGGAGACCCATGATTAATACTTTAATATTTTAATCAATTACTGCAATATCTTTTAACAGCTGTTATTAGTGAGAGCACTAAGCAACATCAAACAGTCAAAAGCACAGCTGGGTAAATAGATCTATATAACCTACCATCAGATTTACTCTGATAGCTACACGCAGACTGACTCTGAGCAAATCTGAGAACTGATTCGCTGCGACAAATCCGGCCTTGAGTCTAGACGGTTCCTTCTCCCACATTGCATCTGAAAAAAAGTAAGGTGAATGATTTCTAAACAGAAGGATGTCTAGCCACTTTATTGACTGAATAGATATTAAGAAGATTGTGTGCTTGTTTTTTGGCATCTGTCTTCCTGTCAGATCTGGTAGTTGGAAGCTATCTGATAAGCTGTCTCGTAGTTTTAAAGCACTTTTCTGTTTCTTAAAACTAAGGTGGAAAATTAACTTTTTGCCCATGCTGCCAACACAGCAAAAAAAAAAAAAAAAAAAAAAAAACTCCTCAGCACTTCATACACAATGATACGAACAGTAACTAATGCCGTTGGTTGTATTGTATCAATATGAGCACGAGCCCATGCGAAGTGGATTTGCTTTTGGAGCACTGAAACCAACGTCTTTTCGACAAGTCGACAACATGAACCAAACTTTTCCAGCTACAATGTCCATGGACCGTAAATGAAGACCATAGCATTATGCAAATTTATGCATGAAGAAAGACTGGAATTACTGACAACTAATTTCAGGCAGTTCAGAATCGATTCTTTCTTTTTGGAAACAAAAACTTTTAAAGGGGACATATCATGAAAATCTTTTTCCTTGCTAAAGTGCTATAATCAGGTCCCCGGTGCATCTACCAACCCAGAAAACGTGAAAAAGGACAACCCAGTAACTTTGTTTTGGTAAGCCTTTCTCTGCAAGCATGTGGAAAAATGAGCCGTTCAGATTTCGCTCCCCTTGTGATGAATGAAGGGGATCTTATTATAATATTACCGCCCCTTAATCTTATTATGGCTGTGTTCTACTCCACTTTTAGACATGCACTTGCGAACTTCCCTAAGCACTTCCCCTTGGGGAAATCCCTGCCGCCATTTTGAAGTGCGTTCCAATATATATATATATATATATATATATATATATATATATATTTTTTTTTTTTTTTTTTTTGGAATATTTAAAACAACCCAAACACACCTATATACATATGCTGCATTAAATAAATAATTAAATAATAAATCAACTCCACTGTTGGATTCCAAGTGATCAAGGGCTTAGGAAGTTCCATTCAGCCCATTGCAAAGGTTCCACCAGTAGTGGGCACTCATGCAACGTAAGCAATGACGTACATCCAAATCAATGAGACTGAGGGAAGTTAGCAAGGAAAGGGCATAAAAAAAACAAACCGGAACGCAGCCCTTAATATTATGGCCCCTTAATCTGTGTGTTTCCACCCACAGTGCCGCCATTTTGTTTTCGCAAGCGACAACGGTGTACCAGTAACTCTGGTCCTGGAGTGCAGCTGTCCTGCACAGTTTAGCTACAACCCTGATCAAACACACTTAAATGTCTTCAGGATTACTAAAGCTATTTGAAGGAATGTGAGTTGTGTCAGAGCAAAACTCTGCAGGACAGCAGCTCTCAAGAATGACCGTCCCTGAGCTTATGATATGATATGTCTCAGCTATGTAAAAATTATCACTGAGCTGTTAACGGCTATAATAGTAAAAATATGAGTCTCCATAAACTCCTGGCATCTGAGCCAGCAAGGATGCAGAGGTGTAATTTTATTTATGAAGGAAATGTGTCAAAATAAATTCATATACCAGTAAGTGCAAGTCATTTTACACCAGACCTCTTTGCACACAAGGGTCAGTAAAACAAGTTGATTCTCAAAGATGGATCGATACAAACTGTTCATGATCCAATTTCATATATATTTTGTGATGTCTGGAAATTGTCTTTCTGAATGTGTTGTGTTAGTACTTTGCTAATGTACTTTTAAATGGCTAAAGTTACCATTGTATTCACAGAGACCAGAGCCATGTCATTATTTTCATTTTTAACCCGAAAACACTTCCAGTCTGTTTAATTCATAAACGCATCTTGATTTTTATTGAATCTCTCCAACAATGTGTAGCTTTAGCCATGTTGTCTGTGCAGCACAGTATCAAACTCATTCAGAATCAAATATTAGCAAACATCCACAAAATACATTACGTGATATGATATGCTGCATCATGAACGGTTGTAATGATCAATTTTTAGAGTTATATTTGCTCTGTGAGCTTCTCCTGAATTATTTATGCCTCAGTGTATTGGAATCGCGAGCTTGGGGGCAGGGAGCACGAGTTTATTTGCATTTAAAGGTACACACACCAAATAAGCACATTTTTTCTTCCACCCAAAAATAAGCAGTTAAAACATGGTATAATAAAAAAATCCATGGGGTATTTTGAGCTGAAACTTCACAGACACATTCTGGGACACCTGAGACTTATATTACATCTTATAAAAAGGGGCATTATGGGTCACCTTTAAACTTTGCAGACCTTTTACATTCACAAACAGCTATATTGCACACTACATGAAACATAATATCTGAAAATGCATAAAAGGGCACTTTAAATGTAATTGCATGAAGTGATAATATTTATACTGTCAATGCAATGTATATCGCTCTGGATAAAAGTGTTTTCCAATTTAATTATGCATGCAGTTTCTACTTTTAAAAGTCAAACATTCTGCTTAAAGTCGCATAGTAAGTGTGACTTCACGTGCCCTTGTACTATTCAGAACACCATATGAGACACTATATAAAACCAACTAAAAATGGATAGACATATGCTATTGATGAAACATACTAACAGTGTGCTAAAATGGTGCGAAACATAATTTGTTTCAAAGAACATCAAAGCAGCTCTGGCCTTAGCTGTGGATGAAATTGCAGGTCTTTGTTGTATGAATAGTCAGTCCTATGAGAAGTGGATTAGCTGGTCATAACATTACCTTGCTGATTATTCTGGCTTGAATTAAAACCAATGTTTGAATATCTGGCTCAATATTCGCTCAGTACGCCAACAAAAGCTTGTCATTTCACGCATCAATGTGGCATCTCTGTACGGCTTGTGCCTTCAGTCCATGAAAAGACTGAATCCATTACCAAGGTCACATCAATTATTAACAGTGAATTGACTGATCCATGAATGCCTGCACTGATATTTAAAAGAAACAGTGTGTCCTCAACATAAGGCTTGAAGGTAAACATTTGAGATATTTCACTTTGTGAGAACATCTTGGTTTGCCATAAAGAATTCAATAGATGGCCACAGTGTCAAACTAATTTATAATGGAACCTCAATGCAAGCAGTGTTCCTGTACAAATTTAATTCACTACCCTTGATCATGTTAGGGAAGTCTGCATGATTTTATCAAATGGTTTTATTCATTGTGGTTATGCTTAAAATCCTTTACATGAATTTATGAAACACTGACTACATTATTTACCCATTTCACATAAAGTTAGTAAAGTTACTCTAAGATTAGGCTCAGCCTCAGACGCCTACGGACCATTGGCTGAAAGCCTAATGCATAAATCACACAAAATTTTAAACACTGCAGGAGTTTCGAAGTTGTCATCTGATTGGTTGAATTCTCCAGGATTTCATTGAGACATGTGAGGAAAGCTGTCGTGTTTACAACTGTGATAATGAACGCTTATCAAGACCAACTAAATGCTGGATTTTTTAAAAAGTATGTGAAGTTCACTGCGCCACTCATGCAGAAAACTTGCACAACCTTCTTAAATGAATAATTTATTAGATGCCGTTCTGTTATCGTAGCCACATCGACTTCACATTTTCATGCCCCTAAACATGACGTGGAACAAAATAAACTGTGATTGGTTGCTTTACATGTCGGACAGACGTCCTCTTGGGCGGTCCTTGGCTGAGATGGAGTCCAGAACTTCTGCTGTCAGTCTGAAGGTCTGGCTACACGAGACAACTCTAAAGCCGCATTTCCACCGCAGGAACTTTCCCCAGGAACTAGGAACTTTGGGGTGGTACTCAGTGTGTTTCGACCGCAGTCCCTGCTCGCGAGGTAGTACTTTTTCAAAGTTCAGAAACTTTAGGGAGTGGGACTTGGGTGCTGAACATGCTGATTGGTTGAGTTCACGTAGCATTTTGATTGGTTGACTCCACATAGCATTTTATTTCAACCACCATTAGTAAGAGTAAGAGTCGTTTGCTATTCGAATCAACAATGGAGTTTAAAAAAATACGACCAATGGACCGACGACAAGGTTCAGGCTTTAATATGCGGAGGACAAAATCCAGCGGGAACTGGAAATTCACGTGCGGTCGTACTTCATCTACATGGTACTTTAGACCGCAATGGAAATACAGACAGCAACAGGTCTGGGTGGAAAAAAAGTTCCTGAGACAAATTGTTCTGGGTAATTTCGGTGGAAATGTGGCGTAAGGTGGTCATTCTCAACCATTGGGTTATGACCCAAAATTGCCTTTCAGATCACTGACAGAACTGTTAGTAATTCTTGAGTGCAATCAGCTGAAGTTCATGTCACACAACTCAAATGTCTTGTGAAATGATGGAATGAGGATAAACGTGGTTTGTGCCGACCCCAATGTATTTTTTTGTTTCTGTTTTTTGTGAATTATTGGCCTCTGAAAGCACTTAGAAATTCAACATTTAGAAAACAAAATTTAGATTTAGAAAATTTAGAAATGAATTGCTTAGTAATTACCATTAGAAAATGTTATAAAATCTCTATAAATAAATAAATGTTCATTAACAAAAAAAAAAAACTCTTTTTCTCAATAAATAATTTTGGTTCCATACTGGGTCTCCACCAGGGTTATTATCATTAACTAAAGCTATTAAAAGCATTTTTGTTATTTTTTGTAAACTGAAATTAGTTGAAAGTTGAAACACTAAAATCGATAACTAGAAGTAGATAAAAACTAAAACTGAAATGAAAACAAATTAAACCTAAATAGTAATAATTAAAATAAAATTGACTAAATAACATAATAAATTTACCACAAATTAAGATAACAATTTTAAGATTAAAATTTAACTGAAAATATTAGTAATATAAAAGTGTATATATATAAATAAAGAAAACACTGATCTCCACTTGAAGCAAAAAAACAGCTGAGAACCACTACACTATAATGTTTACATTTAAGAAATACATGTAGCATTTGCCAGATTTATTAAGCGCCACTGACAAGGCAGGAAATTGCTCTTCCTGCTATGCTGACATCAGCTGTAAACACGACATTACAGAAACACAACCCTCCAAACGGGATTTTCAACCACCAATTCATGATTTCAAATTGTGTTTATGATTCCATGAAAATTAAGCATGCCCACATCCATACTCAACGTCAGCTCAATTTTAAACACCTATCTCACAACACAAAGTTCAGCGAACAGCAGGACAAGACCATGAATCACAGGAGTCCTAATGAGCTTTCGTTAGGATGTCAACAGCGTGAGCTCAGGGGGGAGATCAGACTTCTAGCTCTTTGTTCTTATTTTACAGAGGTTATACTGCTCCCTTGCTCATAGATTTAGAAAGTTCTCATATATGTGTGCAGTGCTGACCAAGCAGGAATTTTTACCTCTCAGCAAAAGTTTTTTTTTTGTTTCAGCTGTTGGAAATATCAGTTCCGAAGACAAATTCGACAAAAGTTCCAGCTTTCATTCTCGGTTTTTCCTGTGCACTATTGTAGTAGCATGCCTACAATATTTCAGTTTGCCTAGCAGGTGATCATGGCTTTATGGTTTTCATAAAGTAAACACAATGTGCCTTGTAAATTATATTTAATTGCCAATAGTATAACTTACAAGACCATATTAGCTACTGTAATTGATCATTAGCATATATTTACTTCTGTGCACATTAAATTTCAAGCACTGCTTTGAGTACATGCTAAAGATGACAACAGTTTTCTATTTAATTCTTTTTTACTGTATTTTCGATCAACTAAATGCAGCCTTGGTGAGCTTCTTTCAAAAACATTTAACATAACCAACCTCAAACAGTAGTGTATTATTATATATTTGCATGGGGAAAATCTGTCAAGTGACAATGCACAAAAGCTTCATATTTTTTTTTTTTTTTTTTTTTTTTATTCTGGGGTGAATCATGACCCAGACATTCTTCATTGATTCATTCTGCAGCCAGACGTGATTATTATCACCACTCTAGTGTTACCAAGTGATGTCCATATTGTGTAATTTAAGAAAGCTGAGTTCATTCTAACACAAAAGAAACCCAAGCTTGTTGAGTTGATTTCTGGTGCTGAGAAAAGCCTTTTTGCCTTTTAATCTGTTTTGCACTTGGCAGCATGCTGAGTGTGAGTGTGTCTGTGTGAGAGTTTGAGAGCCTGTGGAGATTGATTATCTCAGAGGACCAGATAAATACAGTGTATTGGAGATACAAGAAAAAGGCCAGTGGTTTGGATGTACAATAGCAACACCGGAACTCCTGTGCCAATCACATAAAAACATTGTGCAATTAGACCGCATAACAAATTACAGTTTTACATTTTCTGAACAAAATGTGAGCAGTTGCTAGGATGTTCTCAGTGGTTGCTCACTAGCAAAGTCAAAGGACAGCGAGTCTCTCAAAACAATATGAATAGCTCCATCAGAAATAATAACTACCCTCTTCTTTCTCTTAGTTTTCACAAACACATTGTAATCCAGCACATTTTTAGCGCCTCAGACTGAATATCTTTATATTTGTGAGAAAAACGTCAACGTGACTAAAGTAAACAGAAGCTGAGAGTTTCAATAGCCTATGTGACTTCACCAGCATGAATAAATAAATTAATAATATATGAGATAAAGTAAATGTCACAAAATCACTTTGTTCCACCACAATACAGCGGAACATTGTACTCAATGTTTTACCAAGTATTGTGCATATTCTCTAGAGTTGTATTATCAAAATGATTCATTTAGCTATGGGAACAGTTCGCTGTTGATGATCGATATATATTCAATACACACATATTTGTGCCTTCAGCTGAATCTGATAGATACAGTTCTTAGCAACACATCATATACTGTAATTGGTTTTGACATATTGCAGACATATACGTTTCGATGTGATTCTGCAGGTGTCTTTTGGCATCTTGTCACTGAAAAGCTAACATCACTGAAACCTTCTTTTAGTCATTTGGTTGGCAAAAAAAAAAAAAAGAAGGATTTTAGCATTTTTAGGTTTAGGGCCTGTTGACACAGAACATGTTTTTTGCTATTAAAAACATGAGACGTAAGTCAGTAGAATAAAAAAAAGCACAAGGTCTAGGGATGCATTTTTTAAAAGTTGAATTTATTTTAACTTAAGCGCCGCATATTTAGAATGCCGAGTCATGCACGAGATGCTGCAAAAGACGCGAGACGTAAGCGCAACGGTTAAAGACATCCATCTAGTATGAAGAACAGCTCACTTTCAAACCCAGCAGCTTTCTGTTGGTCAACTAGGCTAATCCGTGTTGAACGCAAGCGAAATTTGCATACAAAACTCCCAGTCGTGAGGATTCTATTGAAATTTTTGGATTTCGCCTGCAAAATTTCACAAAGCAATGGTAAATGTGACATATAGACATATTTTATTTTCTTAAAATTGGCATCAATTGGAAAATATCTCAATTGAGAATAAATAGGTAACTGTGTTAACCCATGCAAAAGCGCATCCATGCTTTATGGCTGGTTAACTATATATTATTTGTGACACATAACCAATAATATAAAATGAAGACAATGAAATTAAACTTCTGCCAAAATGGTTGAAAATTCTGCCATCATGTCTCTCATTCATGTCATTCCAAAACCAAATGACTTTTTTTTTTTTTTTGCTGTTGAGTTTAAAATGTGACTTTTTAAACAATATCCTGACTGTTTTATTCCATATATTGAAAGTGAATGGGAACTGAGTCTGCTGTGCTCCAAAAAATGACAACAAAGCACTATAAAAGTGTCATAAATGTTGTCCAAGTATTCACTTTCTATAATTGGACACCTCATGATTTGAGGTATAATCGGAGACTGGTTTGTTCCAGTCCCTCATGAGGAGTAGAAACAGTGACATCTGCAGTCAAAAGTCTCAATATGAACTCAAACATTTCTCATCAAATTCTTCCAAGGCCAAATGATCAGAGCTATTATCCACCTTGAACAGATAAATTTACTAATGATTCATCCCAGTAGCTTGGCTTCTATTTTATTCATCTGAATCACTTTTTCTTTGATCCATTCAAATTGTTTGATTAAATAAATAAAATCATCACATACATCACATGTTGGTATTAACAAACACCTATTACATCACTGCAAACCACTAGAATCCACCCTGAACCTCGTCCTCCCTTGCTGAGCGACCCAGCTACTAAGCATGAATGCATCAGTCTTTACAAATTTTGTATGCACTACAAAATGAAGCACTTCAACAGACTTCGGACTTCCTTCCATTCTCGAGTCAAATTAAATTGATCTTCAGTAGGCTTTTTAAAAGTCATTATCCAGTGGGTGACACGCAAGACCCCCTTCTCTCTCTGTCAAGCGGTCTGTGCTGACAGAGGATGAGAAATACCTGCCCTGTGGCTGAGAACATTATCAGTAGACTTGAAGACTTCCTTAAGCAGCACACAGCACATTCCCACCCACATTACTTATTTAAACGTCTTCCAACCTCATTATGTGTTGAATAGATTGGGGATTTGACAACAACGCAGTCAAAAGTACAGGCTCAAGGTGATGTTCTATAAGAGTATTATATATATATATATATATATATATATATATATTTATATATACACATCAAAGTTAATTAGGTGCCAGTGCAGTAGGTCTATTGTCCTTTAGACCTCTTCTGTATTTGATTAATGCATGCCTAAACAAACTTTTGTTTCAAAGTTTAAAAAAAGGCAGAATAAAAGCATTAGCACAAGAATGCACTGCTGAGTCTCAGGATCTAATCAACAGGCGTTCTTGGGATGCAAGTGGAAGAAATATTGTTGAGTGTGTGTTTTGCTCTGAATTTCTTTAATAAAGACATTTAAGTGGACCCAAATGAGCACATATACGGCCTCCTCTGAGTAATTGTTACTATATATGAGCAGGCTTTCCATATTTTAGACCAATTCTTCTTACAAATTAAAAATGTGCATCTAATTTATACTCTGACTCAGCTTTGTTCTGTAAGGGAGGCCTATTTTGCATCATTCACTGTTTCTCGTTACCTTTAAAAGTCTAACTTCTCAGACATTATTTGATGCCAAGAATAAAATTCTATTTAGTAGCCTATACTTTGTGTGTCAGCTAGCTTTTTAAAAAGAATAACTTGACTGTGGTTGACCTGTAGACATGGCAAAGCTAGTTTCTCCAATACGGATGCTAAGCCAACAGACAGAACTGTAGGTAAGCTATAGTGTCTGTTGTTGTCCCAAATGGGATGATGGAGCAAACCAGACATCATGCCATATCCACTTCGAAATGCTTTGTTTCCTTTGTTTCCATGGCAGAATAATCCTCTGCAGCAGCGAGCTGTCATAAAACAGCAAAACTCTGTTAGACAACACACTTTCATATGCATATCAAGGGAACGTGAGTTTTTCTTTAAGCTACAAAATTATTGAGTAGTTGAAGTTTCTTTGTTCGGAGCAACTCCCTATTTGCTGACGTGCCGTAATCTTTGCAAAATCACTGAAGTTTTGTTCTGTTGCGGTGAATGATGTGTGTTGTTCTGTCAATGCTTGGCATTGTAACCAGATAAAATTCATGACAACTCTCTCATCCTTAGTTTATCCCTAAGGCCCTGTAAAACAAAATATAAATAGGCCATTATAAGATAATAAGAATGACAATGATCCAGCATATGAGGAATATTTATCTATTTTTGACGCCTTCTCAGCATAGAAAACAGAGCTAGAATGCAAATGAGAATCTGATGATTAAATAAAACAACATCAACCACAGGATGTTTTTTGTTCCCCTAAGCCACAGGTGAAATGAGGTTGAAGGCAAACAGTCATTATATGCTGCTCTGACAGTGGAACAGATGTGAAATATCTCCAGCGAACACAAAAAGAGAAATGTTGGAGGATGGCAAGCTAACAAAGCTAGGCATAGTAGGGGACTCGTCAGCAATGACAGCCTGAATAAATAATGAAAGGAGGGACATTAGCTCACACACAAGACCATAAGACAGCTGTATGTTTCAGAGCAACCAGAAAGCATATGAACTATTTTTCATGATCTTATTATAAATCATTTGTATAATAATTTGAGCAAATTAGGTTCCGCCATGAAATAAAACAAATAAAAAAGGTAATTGCAACTTTTTATCTCACAATTCTGAGAAAAAAAGAAAAAAAAAAAAAAAACTTGGAATTGTGAGAAATCACATGAGATAAAAAGTTGCAATTACATTTTTTCATCTCACAATTCTGAGAAAAAAAGAAAAAAAAAAATAGTGAGTTATTTTGTGATTAGTTTTGTTGCCACACACACACACACACACACACACACACACACATATATATATATATATATATATATATATATATATATATAATATTGATATGTAAACAAGCTTTATGAATGTTTTCATCTATGCAATGCATATCTCAGACTTCTGTAAATATGGTGGCATATAGAGACTTTAATCATAGATGTTTGTGGATACACACATGAATACACATACACACAGCAGGACTAAAAAATATTTGGGCACATAAGCCACAGTTAAAATGTATGAATGTCATTGCATTACGACAAAGATTCCCAAAGTTTTTTGTCAGGCGAACCCCTTTGACATCATGCATGATGTTTTTTTTTTTGTTTGTTTTTTTTACATGTTCTCTAATGTTGAATAATGGTCACATGCTATGCAGGTAAACAAATAAAATATTTAATCTTTAAAGTTTTTTGTTTATTTATTTTATTTATTTATTTTTAAATTATGCATTTTAATTTTACATTTTATAATTTAATAATTATTAGCTTATCATTAACTCACAAACCTTCCACCATTCCCTTTGACCTGCAGTTTGGGAAACCCAGTAAAAAAAAAAAAAAAAAAAAAAAAAAAGGCAAATTTATTCATATTTAATTGTTATATAGACGTTAATTATATATTATAGTACATTTTCAAGTTTGATAATTTGGTTACACTTTATTTTAAGGTGTTTGTGTTACAGTGTAATTACACATTTAAGTACCAAGTAATAGTAATTAACTACATGTACTTACTATAGGGATGAGGGTTTGGTTTATGGTTAGTTGCATACAATTATGTATACTTTATAGTTATTACTACAGTTACTACATGTCACAAGTGGAATAAGGACACTGATAATATTTCTAGGTTACTGCATTAGTCAACTTTCAGCTCTATTACATTGGCAACTTTCTAGATTATTCCATTATTGAACAACAGTATTAGGGAGGGCTGCTTTGATGCTGTCTGACTTGTCTAATGACTTCCTACATGATTTGCTAGAGATTTGCCTGAGGACTTGCTAACTGTCACAGTTTCATCAGGCTCTCTCCCCTCTAAGCATTCCTAATAACCAGAGTTCTGATCACCGGCACCTTTCATCAATCAACTCACCTCTTCAACCACCACATAAAAGCACAAACCTCAGTTCAGTCATTTGTCTGGACTTGAACAAGGACCCATTAACACGATCTCCAGTCAAATTCTTGTTCCTGTGAATGTACTCACCTGTTATATCCCTTGTGTTTCTCAAAGTGTGTTTATACACTCCAGCAATACTTACCTGTGCTCTATTCTCTGCCAAACTACTGTGCTCCATTGGTCTAATCGGCATTCCATCCATCTACCAACTGTAAGAGAGAGAAGAGACTTTGATTAGTATTTATGCCAGCATTCCTATCTTGCACTAATTCGCATTTGCTCCTGCACTCGCTGCGTGACAAAGTTTGTTTGGATTAACTCACCTACTTGCTCAGTATGTATATCTTGACACTGACTGGTTATTTTATTCTGGCCTCGTTTAATTATAATAATTAATTTTAATATTTTGATAATCCAAGAACTGAGCATGTAAGTCTATTTTTAAGACTAAAGAAACCGATTTGGAAGATAATTTCAGAGTCAGGCATCATTGTTCTGACCAGACAACCTGTAGCCTTCATCCAATCTGGACTAGCAGCAATTTCACCCTGCATTAAGAAAACCTGCATGTGGCAAGCAGGAAGCGGCTGGTGGCGTGATTGATAATGAGTGCCACCTGCGCGCCGCACAAGTCTTGTATCTCACAGAGGAGCTTGGAAGCATAAAAGGAGGAGCGATGACAGTGAAGGACGAGAGAGGACCAGGCCTGGACTTTATTTTTTGTTTATGTGTGTTCGGCAGTTGTCCATGAGGGGCTGCCGCTTTTACTTTCACTTATGATTAAAGTACATTGAACATTTGCCGGTTCCCGCCTCCTTCTTCCCTGATCCACCAACCTTGCTACATTGATGCCGAAACCCGGGAGGAAGGAGGAACGCGCTGTCATAGAGTCCTCACCACTGTGGGGAATCCGCGGTGCCATCGAGCATGGCTGTGCAGAGTTTGCTGCCATCGACGCTTGAGGCAGTGGGCTGGAGTAGGTTGCCGTGGGACGGACTAACTCGTTGCCGGCTGCCTAAGTTGTGGAGGGCGGCTGCCATCCGTGAGGGAGCGGAGGAGTCATTGCCGTTGGCCGTGGGCTAGAGCCTGCTGCTGTCCGCCATGATGGGGAGGAGCAGGGAACGAAGGAGCCATCGCCGTTTACCAGGCGGTAGAGGAGTGTTGAGCCGTTTACCGAGGGCTATCCAGCACCGCCGCCAGGCATTGCGGACTAGTTCACCCATCTGGTGGAGGACCGGATGGCAGTGCATTTTGGGAAATGGACCAAGATTTTTTTCCCTCTTTGTCTCTCCTGATGCTTTCATCTCCTTTTCTCTTGCCTTGTCTGTCATTACTCCCAGGTGCTGCGGCTGCCATGACAGGTCCCCCCGGAGGGAGGGAGTAGAGCGCAGTCTCGTGGGTACCCCCCGGCCTGCGAGGGGCGATGGGGGTATGTGGCAAGCATGATGAGGCTGAGGGCCGTGAGAATGGCCGCACCGGTCCGGCCGCACTGGTCTCATATCTCACAGAGGAGCTCTTGTTGTTTGTTTATTATATGATTAATGTACATTGAACATTTGCCAGTTCCCACCTCCTTCTTCCCTGATCTACTAACCTCACTACTCTGCACATAAAGAAGTTTTTTGGGTTGAAAAAATGATAAAACAACTTACTGTGATGAACTACACCTGTGGTTATCCTGATAGGACACCTGTGAGAACTTAAGGAGAACTTATGCAGCGTTCTTGCCAAGACATAATTACTGTAAATAAAGCTCCTTATGCTTTTGAATTGCTCTTGCAGTAATTTGATGTCATACACCGATTGGTCTCCACAGCACCGCTTCGAGTGGAACAAACCTTAAATCTGCAGTGGCCAGGAGGTACAGTGGGCACGTGGTACAAGTCGTAGCTCTCAGAAAATTACAAGTTTACACATAACTACAAGTTCTATAAGCAAGTGAAGGTTTTTTACACACCAACAACATCAGAACACCAGATGACACTTGTGCTGCGTCCAAAATCTAATACTACTCTACTATGTAATATTTGAAAAACAGTATGGCAACAGAGTAGTTTGTCCGAATACATAGTAGTCAAAAAGTACCTGGATGACCTACTTCTTCCACCAAGACTCTGAAGTCTGCATTCGATGGACACTTTACTATCCCATGAGGCCACAGAAGAGGATTTGTGACTGGCAGTGAAGTGACGTTACCGACACTGGTGGGTCACATGACAGTGACAACATGGCGGATGTAGTACGTCCAAATTTTATTCATACTACACATAATCATACTATATAGAACATACTTTTTTAACGGTTGTGAAGTAAGTTTCAAACCAAAAGCAGTACCTACTATACAATGTGCGGTTTCAGATGCAGCGATGGTTTGATAAATGTTATACATTTTTACATGTGGCTCAAGTGTCCAAATACTTTCTGAGGTCACTGTACACATACACACGTCCTAATTCCACAAGTCATGAAATGTTAATACAGTCCTATGCAATGGCCAAATGTTATCGTGAAATCTTACCCAAAGCTTACTTGAAGCCTGTGAGAAATCGTCTCTCTCAAAACCTCATATTGTCAGGCATTAATGTAAGCTATAGCCACAGTTTGAACAAGCAGCAAATGCAGTTTCGATTCGAGGCTCAAAGCCTTTAACCCCTGACATTTCATGAATTCTGTTTGCCAAAACCGTACCTGTCTTTGTCAGTAAGACAATATCACTAGTCAATATCAGAAACCTTGTAATTACTTCTTATATATCCATCCAAACTAAAGTATCAAGCCTCATAAAAGCTCTTCTTTGTTTTGTCCCATTATTTTGATCAATTTCAAATCAGTAAGCCAGCGCACCATTCAGAATTGTATTTACTGGGGTCAGTTCAGTTACTAGCAACAATGAGGAGCATTAAAAGCAATCTGCTTTTCTTTCAATGCCTTTATATCTGTAAATGTGGCTAAAAACTGTATCAAAGCACAGTGGCTTTTTCTTTCCAACACAAAACACTATTGTAACAAAATCTCTTTCTATCATATTTTCATTTGACAGAAGTGCATTTGGAAAGGCTAATTGAGAAATTTAGACAGATCTTTCTAATTATGTTGGTCCATCTTGAAATAATGAAGCCAAGGTGAAATGGCAGCTCTGCAGTTCAGTCCTTGTGTCCATGGATTTACTGTAGTAACAGTTCATGTGTCAAGCAGGGAAAATGATTATCAGGTAGGTATACGGTAATCCCCACCATCAGACAAGGATTTAATAGTAATATTTTACTGGGGCACAGCGGTACTTAATTGTGGCTCATGACATAGTAAAAAGGGTTTAGTGATGCTATTGTTGTAAAACCTAAGGTAGAGTAATGTTGACTATACAAAAGCCCTTGCTGCCAAAGTAAACCCAGCTTACAAGAATATGTTCTGAGAACATTTTGCTAACATTTCCATATTTTCCATATAAGTAACTTTGCAACTATAAGTCAACTAACTCTCATTGAAGTATTAGTAGTGTCTGCTTAATATCTGCTAACACTTTATTGTGATGGTCCTTCAACAGACATTCTACTGACTATAAGTAACTTTGCAACTACATGTAAACTTATTCTAACCCTAACCCTACCAGTCTACAGTTTTACAATTTGATTTATAGGAAACAAAATAACCTTAATTCATCATGAACAACACTGAATGACATTAATTTATCAGAATTGATCTGTGTATGTTATAAAAATCAAATGTTTTAAAGTATTAACCCTTAAATGCATGAATGTTTCGCCAATCGTTATTTTATATTTGGGTCTTTAGCGACCCGGATCTATATCTAACATGGATTCATTTCTAACTGTCGCAATAGTAGGTATAAAACTCTCCTTATATTTTAATAACAGAATAAAATAAAGCATATTTTGTTACCTTTTGGAACTTGGAAGTGTTCAAAAGGGGCAAAACGCCTCCTCAAGAGTACAAACTCTGGTATGAAACACATTCTTCTCAATCTAATAAATTCCCAACAGCTAGAATAAATAAAATATGCTAAAACTGTGTCATATTTTCAAAGTTAAATGGCTCATTCATGAATGTTGATGTTTAACTAACAATGAGGAACTATCTATAGTTTTATCTGTGGTTACTGTGCAAATATAGCAATTGGTAACTGTGGTTATTGTACAAAACCTAGTACATTTTTAGAAGAGAGAGTGTTGATAGTGATGGGAGTACGGTTACTGTGGTTTGGGTAAATACAGAAGTTGGCCTTATTTTACTTTACCCAGATTTGCATTTGTGGTTCCTGATGTAGGTCGGTTTCCTCACAGTCTTCACATCTTCTCATTTTCCGCACAGCCAGCCAGTATCACGCCAAGTTTTATTCATACTGATGACAGAAATTTTCAAATCCCTATTGTGCTCTTTCATTGGCTTTGAGACAGAATTTGTAATAAGTGCTAGGTATACATACCTTTCATCCGCTTCTGCTGTTCATGCTACCTTTCCCTCTGATTTTCCAGGTCATACAAAAGCTTTGCAGTAAAGGGAATCTGAAATAAGCTATATGTAGAGCATTTGCACAAAACTGTAGATAAGACCCCCAAATAACAGTATTCTTTTATTACATTCATATTTTTCATTTACGATACCACCTCATTTTTATTTATTTTTTTTTTCATTATTTATTTTTTTCACTCTTTATGCAAAGAGATTCGAACTGAGATTATTTTAGTGTAGCTTATATGAAACTTGAAATATGGTGGTGGTGATAATAGTTGCTTAAAGTTTAAAACAGTGAATCTTGAATGTTTTTTTCTTTAGGAATAAAATATTGTATTGGACATCAAATGAGTAATTATATATATATATATATATATATATATATATATATATTTTTTTTTATTTATTTTTTTTTTTTTCATTTCACACCGATTTTTTACTTGCTGTCTGAACAGATCTGCATCCCGCCACTTGTGAACGAGAACTATGTCTTTCTCTGCCACATTCAACCCTAGAAATAAGATGTGTGGAGCATGAGGTGTCTGAAAGGCAAAGTGTGAATTACTTTCAGACCATAACATCGACTCCAGCTGTTTAATGGAGCAGTTCAGTTTAAATGTCTTGACTTGGAGCCATATTGCATTTCTCGAGTGCTGCCAAAATGATTGCACACACATGCACATCAGTATCAACACACATGAGAATCAAAGCCCTGTCTCTCAGCAGGAAGTTTTTTTTTCACTTGAAACATGCCAGTGTTACTGTATATTATAGCGTATTTCACCATAACATTACATACACATTTAGTAGAAATGGCGTAGTGTAGTGCTAAGTATAGTGCAAAAGAAGGGCTTCAGAACATTTACATTCATGGGTTTGGAAGATGTTTTTTTATCCAAGACAGCTTACAGCACATTCAAGATATACATTTTTATCAGTTCATGCATTCCCTGAGAACCAAACCCACAATCTTTGCATCTCTAATGCTGTGCTCAATACTGTTTGAGCTACAGCAACAATCCCATTCACTTTCTCCGTAGAGAGATGTTTTTAACATATAAACCTGTAGGGTAGTCTTAAATGATATTATGCTTTTATAGAAGCAACTAATATTTACTAATTTTCTAAGCATCGTTACTCCAGTCTTCAGTGTCACGTGATCCTTTTGATCGGTAATGTATTTCAGAGAGTTCAGTTATTTTATTTATTTATTCATTCATAATTCTTTACAGGGATAAAAATGTGTTTAATAGCTAAATTCCTAATTAGAACTACACTACCCATACTCCTGAAGAGCTGTGGGTCAAAATCATAGACCCATTTACTAGGACCCTGTTCCAGGTGTCAATATCACTAAAAGATGCCAAACCTAAAACTTGTACTTTTTTATTTAATTTTTTCTTTCACATTTTCAAATACTTTGTTGCTTCATATCAATGTTTGTAATGCTGTGATTCATTCAGAGCTGATTGGTTTGATTCACAGCTCTTTATTGAAGACTTTTTAGAAATCCCTATAGAGAAATAAATGGGAAAAAGACTTCCAGAACCAAGGCCGTTGAAAAAAACAGATGGTCACTGTATAGTACGGCTATATTTCTAGCATTTTACAGTGTGCCCAAGCTTATCTGTCTTGCAACACTGTTGCAACTCACATGCATTAGCTCTGTTTCACTTTAATGGCTTGACACAGAGGCACAAACAGGCTGAATGAGAAAATATGGCTCTTAGTAATAGGGTCATAACTGAGCACAGCTTTCCTATTCTCTATGCTCAAATTAGGTACACTCAGATAGCAGGTTAAAAAAAGACAGGAGGAGAGCGAGAGCATCCCAGACGTCCCTCATGAAATAAAGTGTGCGTGTAATGAGGATGTTGCATATTCATCTCACAGGTTTGTCAATGTAAGCCGGCAGATAAGTTGGCGTTATCACCGTGCAGCAATAGCAACCTGTGTCAAGGTCTTTTTGAGAAGTCATTTATAACCTGCCAAACGCCGCCTCCGCCTGCAGTGTTTGCAAGTGGACCAGGTCATGAAACAGGGTAGCCAGCCTGCCCGGTGTTCCCTGCTAATTTGGTTTTCACCCACAGGGGATGTGTGTGCCCCTGTAGTATTAATATTTGGACAAGTGGCATTACAACTTTATATAACAATCTAACAGACGGAGGGTATGACGCAAACTAAAGCAATGATTCGTAAACCGAGCCTCTCTTTATTAGGGCACCAATTGGTTGGTTCAATACAGCACTGACAGATTTATAAGATTATCAAGACTTAATTAAATTGGGCCTGGGGGGACAGCGCTATAGCATTAGCCAAACAAACAAAATTGACAACCCACAACTTACTGAAAGAAAACACGACATTGAGTTCTTACCATACCGCATTAAATGACAAAGATAAATCTATTTCATCTTCTAGCAGGGATCTAATCTAGATTTAATCAAGGGTGGATTACGGACTGGGCCAATGAGGCCCGTACCCCGGGGCCTCTGAGTGTTGGGCCTTCAAACTGAGGGCAGCTCAGTAACAATTTATTTCGATGGTCCTCTTTAGACATTCTGTTGACTATAAGTAATACTGCACCTACATATCAATTAACTCTCATTAGAGTATTAGTAGTCTGTCTGCTTAATATCTGATAACAGATATTCAACTGACTATGAGTAACTTTGCAACTACATGTCAACTTATTCTTCTAATCCTAACCCTAGCAGTCTACTAATGCTCAACTAATACTGACTTTTCTTAACTAATACTTGTTAATAGGTTCTTTATAATTGCATATCAATTGTTGTTGTTTACACTTTTTCTGTTGTTTTTTTTTTTTTTTTTTTTTTGTATGCATGTTGCTGGTTACGTATTTACTGGTACACAACAAAATCATCAGTGTTAAACAAACACGGTCCCACTTTATTTTAGGTGGCTTTAACTACTATGTACTTACATCAAAAAATAAGTACAATGTACTTATTGTGTTCATATTGTATTGCAAAACCCTTTTGCTGCTATTGGGGTGGGATACAGATAAGGTTAGTGACAGGATTGGTGGGATGGGTAGGTTTAAGGGTGGGTTAAGGTGTAATGGGTCAACAGTGTAATTATAAATGTAATTACAGAAATTAATTACAGATGCAATTACATGCAGGTATTTTTAAAATATAAGTACAATGTAAAAACATGTATGTACACAAAAAGTGCATTTTATCAAATTATTAATTTAAATGTAAGTACATAGTAGTTAAGGCCACCTAATATAAAGTGGGACCACAAACACTGCTCAATTTTTATATAGGTTCCAATATAGAGAGAGTAAAAGTAACACTGAAGCAACGTTGCATTTAGTGAAATAAAGTATATTCACTCTACAAGTGATTATTGAACATTAGTAATGAACACTTGCTGTTAACAAGCAGAATCGCTAAAGATAGTAGGAACAACAAAAACGAAAGAAAAAAAAAAGAGATAAGCAGAAACACAACAACTACATCTGACTACACACAGCCTTAGATGAAATAAACTGCAAATAAAATTGATATCACACATGAGGATGGAAACAGCATTGCCATGTTCACTTATTACAAACCAGTTTGGCTTTATTTCTTTGGTACATATACAAAGGTTGTTGAAGTCTGTTTGAGGTCACCATTATGGTAATTAGTGTTCCTTTTAGTTGGGAACTTGACTACTGACTTAATTCTCTTTCAGCAATTGTTGAAAGTGCATGCTATCACTACTGTCAACTACTGTCAATATTTCATGCTCCTGACTGCAATGACATACATTTTAATATGTACACTTTTTGGAATCAATGACTGACAGCTGGACACTTGTGCGTTCCCAAATGAGTATGAGTCTTTAAAAACAGCAACTTTCAGTTTTGAACTTTAATTGTCAAGTTGTTATTAACTGTCCCATTGAAAGAGCTCTAACTCAATTGAACAAACTGCTTATGATTATGCTTTAATTAGGCATTTTTCTTGGTATTCATCTCTCTAAATGTTTTTGTTTTGCAATGTACACAAGCACTTTTTAACTTATTTTAACTGATTTGTATACAGATCTTTTGGAACAGAAGACATTTCCCTTGATGCTTTAAAATGTTTTACCAGTGACATTGATTAATAATGTATTCATAACTAAAACAATTACAATTTTCAGTTCTGCTTTCAGCAGAAGAAGCAAAAGAAATTACAGAGAACAAAAGAAGTTATAATCATATAATTCAATAAATCATATTTTTTAACCTTATATGTTTTTCCTTTACATCATTAATATGTTAAATATAGAAATATGCAAGCAAAATC
Source organism: Ctenopharyngodon idella (assembly GCF_019924925.1). Classification (NCBI taxonomy): domain Eukaryota; kingdom Metazoa; phylum Chordata; class Actinopteri; order Cypriniformes; family Xenocyprididae; genus Ctenopharyngodon; species Ctenopharyngodon idella. Next base: position 26,350,356 of record NC_067233.1, on the reverse strand, counting down.
AATGCCTGTCCCCAAAACACTGCTTGCATACAGACAGTCGGCCTACTTATACTCAATCCCTGCAAGACCATGCTGGTGAACCTGCTTCACCAGCTCCGTCTTGCTTGAGAACAGCATGAATATACTTGGACCAGCACTATACCAGCACTGAATCCATGCTGGTTTATGTTGGATTTTGCAGCAGGGATAACTGCCATTAAAGAATCATTAGGGGCTTTCGCACCAGAGGAAACTTTTCATAGTTCCAAGAACTATTGGCCGGATTTTGCCATGTTTGCACTGCAGGAACTAGGAATGATTTTAGTTCTAGGAACTCCTTTTGGGGGAGTAGGGTCTAAACCAGTGCTATAGGAACTAATAGTGACATAAGTGTATGTTGATTGGTTAATCGCATGTCAAACACCGGCACCTGACTTTTCTAAAAAGCTGTGTAAACATATTTACTTCACGGACATGGAAAACAGTGATAACGGCATATACCTGTTGTCTGCAGGGTTGTGTTCTTTTTTCATCGCCTCAATGATATGTAATACTGAAAGTTGTCATAGGAGATTTCGTCTCTTAGCCCCACTTTTTGCTCTTTCAGTCGCGTAAATTATGTTTTTACATTCCATCTCCGTTATCACGAAACCCATGACACAACAAACACAACTCTGATCACGGCATCCTCCATTCACCAGTTTTTAGCGTTTGTAAATGCCGTGCTTAAAGACGCAGCTGTCGGCCACTTTAGAGTTCATATTCCCGGTGTGAATGCAACCAGGAACATGGCCCGGGGAAGAAATTAGTTCTCAGGGAACTATCCTAGTGGCCTATCCTAGAGTTCCTAGAACTATTCGGTGCTAGCCACTTTTATTTTTAGAGAAGCTCTTAAAAGTATCTGTGAGCGCTGGCAGTTAGTGCAGTCATATCTAGGCAGATAACAAAAATAAATAAAGAAAGACTATGTATGTATCGTGTGTTCATTTCCATAACAGCAAGTTTTTTATCTCTCTTTATTTTGCATATTTGTGATGTATTTTTCTTGTTATTTGAGCATTGCATTTGTAATTGTGGCAAGAGGAGGCAGTCACTTAGGTTGGTACTCCGGGGCTTCACAGGATCACAATCTTGGTTTTAATTTGGACAAATGTGCATAAAACATATCAAGAATGTTTTTTTTGCCGACTTGTGTTGGCTTTGCTAGAGGTGTTGCATTGTGCCCTCAGGGCCACCAAACACTGCCTTTGAAAATCAAGTTACCCTTTCATCAAAACCTCACCTTTGTCATAAAAAAATAAATAAATAAATTTTTCCCTATTAAACTATGTAGAAAGGAAATGCAAATTATAAATCATACCTCTTAAGGCATCATAGACAGGGAAATATTCCGAAATTGCAGTTCACATAAATATGAGCCAGCCTAGAATAAAAAGCTGAAGGACTTTGAAAACAAGCCTGAAGGAGCGCATCTCAATAACTTCTTTTCTCTTTCTTTTAGGAATTTACTGTCATGTTTGGCTGCCAAAGTTGCAGGCAGAATAACAATTGCAGGAGGGCAATTACTGTCAGCAAGGGGATAGATGCTTCGCCGATAAGTTCGGCTGTCACATTTAAAGTGACAGCCATTCAGCTTCTCCTGATAAGTGGCAAACGATATTGTCATCATTAAGTTTTAATGGATATGAGGTTATGCGCTTCCAGCCACATGAACAAGAATAATGCTGAGAGGGGGAAAAAAAACACGGCTGGCGCACAACACTGCCAAGTCCAAAATTGTTAAATGGACCCTGTGTGCCATATAGCCTTGGCTGAATTTCATCAAAGATGTCCCTGTACAGTTTGTGTGTAGGCATCACTTGAGTTACGGCCAGACATGCATTTTTAATACCGACGGTTTATGCGCTGTACTCTTCATCATTCTTTCATATCAAAGTACCAGAGAACGGAGAAAAACAGAGTTAGCGTGTTTTTCTGAGCACTGCTTAAAAGTTCTGAAAGAGAACAGGGCTGAAGTTAGTTCTCTGTGATGTGTGTGTATGAAAATTGCATGTTGTAGAGATCAGGCTGGCTTCTACTCATTATAGTTTATCTCAGCAGGAGCTGAGTTTGTTCCTTGCCTTGTCTAGTGACAAGTGCCACAGCTCACAACATTCTCAACACCCTCCTTCAATAGATAAGACGAACTGTTTCGATGCATATACTATCTCATAATCAATGCCTCAGGCACACTTCATTTCCATGCTTTTCCATCTGGAAACCTGCCTCTCTATCATGCAGCATGGTACATGAAAAATGTCATTTACAAGGCAAATGACATAGACAGAAAAAGCAAGGCATCCATCTTGAAATTTATGACATTATAAACTTCCAATTAGATTCCAGTTGAATGACACACATAAACCTGATTCATATATATATATATATATATATATATATATTTGAACAACTTTTGCAATACAAAGATCAATACAAATTGATTGGCCTTTCCATGGGTATGTTCAGAATAGCATAGGCTACTACTCTGCTACCCTCAATATATTTGTCAAAATGTGCAGGACAGTACGTTGTATACAATAGTGTGTCCCACAATTCAATGCTCTCAACTTGACCTTCTTGTTCTAGTGTGATGAATTAAATTTAAAGGTAAGGTTAGGGAATTTCAGAGAGGCTAGCAATAGCAAGCTAGCTTTGAAAGCATAAGATCCCAACCTCCCTTAAGCACTCCCCAAATCCACGCCTTCTCCAAAACACATGAACTTGCTCAGCCAAAGTAGAGTCTGCAAAGCGTTACTATAGAGTGTGTTAAATTACCTTATGTCTCAAAGCACATAACATTACAATAATAATGAACGTAAACAACTTACAGAGCTCTGACTTGTATCACCTGACTGCTGCAGATTCATTTTGCCATTGATGGTGTGCCATAGATATGCTTAAATTCAAGTCTGAGGACGGCTTTAGCTCCCGGTAGAACGTAACGAGTTGACATCTTGTAATAACGGTTATGACATGGTGTGAACGCAGCATAAGCTCATTGTTTTGGTTAAGGAGGAACTGTGAAAAGTTGGCTGCTGTTTGTTTGGAAAGGTCGGACATCCTATCATTAAAATCGAACCATACATTTTTTTTTTTAATATTTAGACCACTTCTATTTCTGATTGCTATCTGGATGCGAAGAGAGTTTCAACCAGTATAACAAAAAGTGTTCATGAAAAACATTGCCTACCCTACCTTTAAATAATGTCCACCACATTTTTAGCTTCTTTGTTTTCCTATTTGATAGGATTGGTTTAAAAACAATTTGACAACAATGAAGCATTTTAATCTTCTTAAGTCACATGACTTTTATGGCTCATCCGCCATATTTATGACCATCAGCGTGGCAAAGTAATAGCCCTGAATAAAAAAAACGAGAGTACCAGAGTGGAGGGAGTGAGAAGCCTTGAGGGCACCAAGGCAAGGATGAGGGCCTGGCAGAACAGGGTTACAATGTAGGGAGTGAGGACCAAGGCAGAACTGGAGGGAAGGAGGAGCCCTGTGGAGCTGAAGGTATGGAGGGCTGAGGTGCAGACGGAGGCCCAGAAATCCGCAACAAAACCAGGGTGACGAGAGACCAAGGTAGAGCCGGAGGGACGAGGAAGCCCGGTGGAGCCTTAGTGATGGCGGATCAAGGCGGAGCTGAGGGGGTGTAGAGCCGAGGAAGAGCTGAAGGGCTGACAAGTCAATGTGGAGCAATGGGCCTGGAGGCCTGAGGTGAAGCCAGGGGAGCTGCGAGGCACCAGCGGGGCAGGTAAGCCCAGAGAATTTGACGGAACCAGTGGTAAGGATGTTGACAAAGGTATAGGCAGGGCATTGGGTGGGACCGGGTCATCCATGATGTGTTGTGGGGTTTGGGGAGGGAAATGCTCAGGGGCGAGGACATGGACGGAAGCTGGCTCTGTGGGGAAATTGATGAGCCAACGCTCTATGGTGGACTGTCTCACCGGAACTAAATCCTCTATGAACCTGACAATCGGTTCCAGTCTCGGGAAGGATGCAGTGACTGGCTCTGGGGTGGACACTGTGGTTGGCTCTCTCTCCTGAGAAAGAGGGGGCTCAAGCTTGTGGTCCACGGCAGGCGCTGGCTCGGACTCTAGTTCCATTGGGGGCATGGGTGTTATCTCTGGATCTGTTGTGGGAGATCTCTCAGTGTTGCTAGGACACTCCGGACTAAGACGATGTGTTCTTTCTGGAGTGGGCAGAGAGATGGCTGCTGGAGATATTGAGAGTTCTGGGGAGTCAAAGTTGATGGTGGTATCTTCTTCAGCGACTCCTGCGGTGAGAGAGGATCCACACACCCACAAGGCATAATCGATAAAACTCAATGAAAGGAAGGTGATCCTCCCTCAACAGCAGCATCTGTCGAATAATGTCGTCCATCTCGCTCCAGAAGAGCTGCTTCAATGTCTCATCATCCCAGCATGCCTCGTGATAGTGTTCCAGGAACTCCTCCACATACTTCTCAAGCAAGCGGCCATTCTGCGGGTAATGGTGCATTTCAGGGTTACTCATTTTGAGGGATGGTTCTTCTATCACATGTATGGTGGTAGACAAGAGATGCATGATGCAGAATTTCTAACAAAGATCATTTAAAGGGGACCTATTATGCAAAATTCACTTTTATGAGGTGTTTAAACACAGATGTGTCCACAGTGTGTGTAAACAACCAGCCCATAATTGTAGAAATCCACCCACTCTTTTTTATAATCCCCATAAATCATAAACAGTCTCTCTAAATGCACTGTTCCAGATTTCTCCCTACTCTTATGTAAGAGTAGAGAAGCCCCACCCATGACTGGTGACGATTTGCCCTGTTAGCATAGATACCGCCCTGAGTGAGCCGCAGCATTTCTGTTTACTCGCTGTAGCAGCTGGAGATATACAATGTCTGCACCAAAAAAACAACAAATGTACTGTTATTGGATGTGCCAACAAACAGAAGAGTCTCCATAGACTCTCTGCATCTGAGTCACTGAGGAAACCGTGTTTGAATTTCATTTATGAAGGAAATGTGCCGAAGAAAGTCGGTAAAGTGTTATATATTTCATTTATATAAATAATTTTACGGCAGACTGCTTCACAAATGAGGGTCAGTTCAACACTGGATTTGCACAAAAGATTAACATGACGTACATGCTAGTCGACCAGATGAATCAACTCCACAGCAACTACATAAATTTATCCACTAACCATTCAGAAACATCCAGTCGCATTCTAAAAGTTGTAACTTCTTCCCATGTCTCTCCATCAGTGTCCGACTCCGGTTTAAACAATGTAAGGCTGAACACCGCTACTGACAAATGTCATTTTGGCTGTGTGAGATTCTCCAGCTTTGTTGTTGTTGAACAACCGAAGCGCGAGCTGCAAGCTCTGCCATCTTTTGGAAAGCAGGCCGGAAGCAGCAGCTCATTTGCATTTAAAGGGACACACACAAAAATGGTGTGTTTTTGCTCACACCCAAATTTGACAAAAAAAAAATGGATTTTGATCTTCTTCTTCTTCTTCTTCTTCTTCTTTTTCCCCTGGTGAAAGAAATACATAAATGAAGAAGAAAGCCAAAATATTACATTTTGTGAATGTATATTTAATGAGTAATTCACTGTTTTGTATAGGGGAGTCAAAATGACAAAGAATGGGTGTAGAAAAATTAGGTGTATACTACAAATGTTTTAATACCAGACATCCTCTCTCTGTAGATACATTTTTCTGCAGAGGATTGTGAGCTCTGGTCATGAGTGGCATGTAGGATTAGCAAATGATCTGAAGACCCAGGGGAAAAATGCAGCTACCAGGACGTGACCGTAGATTCAGTCAGCTGATTCGAAATCATGACGATTCATTTAAGAACACACAGAGGAGAAGTTTCCTGCAGCACAGAGGGATTCAGTCATTAATGGGCGCCCTGCAAGCCCTCCAGCTATGGAAACAAATAGTGCTGATTTTCTAGAAGGTGTCTGTATTTATTTATTTATTTGTTTGCTTATTTATGTTTAGCAAAGCAAGGAACATTATACTGAATAATACTTCTCTTTTCAGATGGAATAATATGCACAAATATGAGAGTAACATTCTAGGAAATGCAGACATTGTATGCGTACACTGGGTAATGAAATGTTTAAAAAGCATTTGGAAGCTCACGGACACTGTGAAAATGTTGTGTCATGATCTCCCAAAGGAACAACCTGCATGCTTCCTCCCACTTCTTTTTATCTCAAAAAGAGGAAAATCTTATACCGTTTTCTGCGAGACAGGTTGAGGATACCCACCCATTAGAGAATACATTGCTTTTGAAGTGCTGTATTGCGGACCAGACACTGGAGCGTATCAAAGAGAAGTGCACAGTTGTCAGAGTATGGGTTAAATTAAGGACTGTCCATTTGAATGTGCTCCCCTTTTGCAGCTGTTGTCTGTGTTTATGACATGATTTTTTCTTCTTTTGTTGTTTTCTTTTCTTTTTCCCATGGGTGGTACTGGCTCAACATTTCACTGAACAATATATGGCCAAATGTCTTGTGTAATAATGTTTGTGGAGTTCTTTAGTGTGTCGTGTGATTCTCTTCAAGCTATTTAGATGGAAATGGTCTTTCTCGGAAGAAATAAAAAACATCCAGAACTGTCAGCACAGAGCAGGGTTATTAGAGTTTACAAAAACTAAAATAAAAACAGAAAAAAATGTTACTTGTTAAACTTTAAAAAAAGAAAAAAAAAAAAAACGTATACTTATTTTATTCAACTAGGTGCCCAAACAACATTTCTTATTGTCATTTAGTTTAACTTGATGCACTAAAATAACTAAAAGTAAAAATGAAATAAAAATGAATAAAAATATATAGACATATAAAAAAAAAAAAAACAGTAACACTTTATTTTACACTGTCAGTTACATACATGTAGTTATGATAGTAATAACTATAAATTATGCATAATTACATGCAACTAACCCTCAACCAAACTAAACCCTAAACCTAACCTTATAGTAAGTACATGCAGTTCATTAATATTATTCAGTACTTAAATGTATAATTACAGTGTAACAAAGACATCTTAAAATAAAGTGTAACCCCCCAAAAAAACTAATTAAAAAGAAAGAAAGAAAGAAAGAAAGAAAGAAAGAAAGAAAGAATACAAATGTGTATTTGCATTTGAAGAATATTTATGTTATACAGTATTTGTGCATATAGGTATAAGGATACAGATTGATTTCTTTGAATTAAAGTCACCATGAATTCACAATTAACAGTTTATTATTATTATTATTATTATTATTATTATTATTTTATGGAATAATGCAGTATATATTATTATAAATGATTTATATGTGCACAACATTATTATTATCATTTTTTAATACATGTTCCTCATAATCTTTAATTAAAATAACTTCCCCTCTCGGTGATATCTCTACTCTTCTCTGATGATGTGTTTACTGGTGGGAATGCAGGACAACCTGTCACTTACATGAGACTGACCAATAGCAAACCACTACCATCCATCCAAACAATTACCCAGGGACAAAATCAAGTCCCGCCATACATTTTTTCTTGTTCAAGAATCTGTTTCTCTTGAATATACGTCACAACAGGGGAAAAAAAGAGACACAACTTCCATTTCATACTGACTTTAAAATTAACTACTGTGGCATGTTCACTGTAAAAAGATATCGCCTTGGTTTTAAAAAAAAATTGAGGCAACTATTTGCAACAGACTATTTTTTTATTATTTGCAACAGTATTTTTAAATCATCTAATTTGTTTGACCAAATGGACTTTACATGGCTTCAACATGCACCCTTAAGTAATTTCAACTTAATTTTCCTTATAAACACAACTCAAATACTGTGTGTAGCAGAAACATAATTTATAATTTAATATGATGTACCTGTCATAAGCCTAATGTCAGGCTCCATTCGTCACCACGACAGTAACCCCTAAAACATGACAAAAACTTTTCTAAATCTCAACTTAATAGAACATTAAACAATAATAACAAGTCTTACTTAATCTTGCTTAAAAACACATGAAGATAAATAAATGCAACATTTTCTCTCCCATTTAAATCCCATGCAAATGATTCTGGGAACTAAATATCCTTACCCAAGTAAGTAGATTGTACACAATAAAATTAAGCTGTGACAAAATGTTCATTTAAATATAATACTGAAAAAGCAGCTGCAAAACTAAAAAAAAAAATAAAATAAATCCACAACTTTCCAAACAAGGGAATAAATAAAGACAAGATTACAGCAAGATGCAAGCAGCACATCACGACGCGTCAAAAGCAAAAAATCATTATAATCAGTGATTCTACTGGATGCGGTGCAGTGCGATGAGACAGTAAACGGATGCCCTGTAGTATACCTGAGGTAATCCACGCAGTTGCGAAGCTTCCAACAGCAGAACTAATGGATTTGGAAAGTTCAACATAGGGAAACATGCAAACTTCACACAGAAAGGCTTCCTGGTTCCATCAGGACTCAAACCAGGAACCTTGTTGCCACCCAAACTCATGACAGCTAAACTGAGTGCAAGAAAGGAGCTACTGTAAAGATGTGACAGTTCATCCTACCCATGACGTCAATGAGCTAAGCAAACCTGTCCTCAAATCACAGGCTAATAAAGCCTGAATCACTTTTTGCTCCACAGCCCCAAGCGACAGGCTTGGCAAATGTCTATTAAAATCAAATTAATGGTTTACGTGGAAGTTCTTTATCTAAAGCATTTCCATAGCAAAGCAATACTGCAACAAAAGCTATCTTCCAACTGATAAAACATCCAACTTTGCTTTTGAAAGATCTGCCGGTGTGTCCTGTCACCACGGCTTTAAATCAGCCCCCACTTTTTAATGAGAAACTGCGACTCTATCGCAGGTAATTAAAAATCGGCCAATCTGATTCATTCCAGACAATGCCATTGACTAAATTAAAAACTAAAAGGGGAACTGTGCTAATATTGTGCACAGACTGGCAGGAATAAAAGAAGTGCATAAGCTCAAATAAACAAATCCTTTGGCAAATAGGACTCAGTAAAGCACTTCATTTAAAAGGAGCTGACGATGGAGTCATGCTTGAGAAGGGAAATGTTAGCAGGTTGGTAAAAACCCACACTTAATCATTGTCCGTTCCAAATTGTTACCCAATTACCTTTGGAAGGAGTGAAATGCTCAGCCCAAACGAGCACATCAAAACACGATACCCTGTCTAATGTCTCTTTTTATGGACTAATTATAGTTTTGTTTTAATAACACTCTCGTCCGGCTTCTCTCAATGCTGGTATCTCTCTGCATCAGAGCATTTTAATAATGGAGAATATCCTGATTAAAATGTCCCGATTTCCCCATGACATTTTCATGCATTAAGATGGCTTCGGTGTTTAATTTGAAGGGAGTGCCAGTACTGCAGTCGACTCACAGCGCTGTTAAATTAAATGCTCGCGGGCGAAGCTGAAGCATTGTTCACATTTCCTGTGAGTTCAACAGGTAAATGACAAAGTGGAAGCCTTTCTTTCTCGCACACAAACTCACACACACTTTGTTCTGCTCAGTGAAAATCAAACATCAATCTTGGGAGGTCACCAGCAACCTTGTAGGATTCTGGCTTTTGATTCATTGAAGGCTTCAGCTTAAATGCTCCTGAAGGGTGATGTTAATAGAGTAAGGGAGATGCCGTATTTTTGTGTCAGAATGTACGTTTTCTTCACTCTTTATGTTTTGTCATTTACCATAAATGCTCTTGGCAATCTGGTCGCTCATCAGTTAAAGTAACATATTTGATATTGTACATTTAGCCTGACTTTAGCCTGCTTTGCTGCAGGGTCACTGTGCAGGGGATATGTGTTGAAGTGCATGCCATGTGGCAAAATTCATTCATTTGAAAAGCTCTGCAGTGTCATCAAAAACAGACAACACTTGAGTTGAGCAAATAAGGGATTTCTAGTATGAAGACATCATATACAGAGGCAAGGTTTACTATGAAAATAAATGTGATTAGGTTCACATTAACTTCCTGTGAAGTGATATATCAATGTGCACATTGCACATTTCCCCTTCTGATTTGAAATTCGATATGTAGTTCCCCTAAAAATGTTCATTTTAGGATGAACTGTTTCTTTAAGGTGTCCAAATCAGTGGTGACAGTAACAAAGTATCTCTACTTTCGTTACTGTACTTAAGTACATTTTTCAAATATCTGCTTTATCAGAGCTTTTTTTTTTAATTTTGGGAAACTTTTACTTTTGTTTCACTACATTCCAAAGCATAATAATATTGTACTTTTTACTCCACTACATTCCATAAAAATATATCGTTCTTCATTATTTTGAACTGAAGAAATCGACACCCCCTCTGAGATGAGATAGTGATGTCTGAATCGTGAACACGTTGATTCTTTCCAATGAACCTGCTTAATTTGTTCACAAATAACACTGAATTATTCATTCGCAAGTCAGACTGATCCAATTGCAGCTGTTCTTGAGTCAACAACTCACTGATTCAAGGATCTGGTCAAAAATTAGACTTGGCTGCCTTTAAGTCCATTTCTTTTACGTTTTATGTGCCATTCTATAGGTCTGTATGTTTGCTTGGGTTGTTGGAGAAAATATATAAAATTACACAAACGAAAATGTAATACAATAGACTATAACAGTCACCGTAAGGGTAAGGGTAGGCGATTTTAGATAAAATAATAAAATAATGTCCATGCATCCTCCCCACTGCTGTAGCAGTTCCAAATGATATAAACTAGTATGTTTGCATACGGTTCCTTTTAAAAAGTTAATGCATTTTGCGCCATGTGACGTCTGTACATCATTTTTTTTAGTATTTGTCGCCACATGTTTGCACAAAATTTGTTTATCACCTACTTTTAAAATACTGTTTATGGTATATTTTTACTACTTTGCACAAATGAATTACCAGTAATTAACTTAAATTGATATTTTAGTATAGTAGAATTTAACGTTTTGATAGTGTATCATAAGTGCTTGTATCAAAAAATAAAACATTTGCTTATTTGTAATAAATATTAAATACATGCACTACTTATTAGTGTTGACTGCTGACTAGTACTGGCTATAATAAATATATGGTTCATCAATCAGTACTTTTCACATTTAATACTTCTGTTCATTAAAAATCAAGTACTTTTATAATTTTACTCAATTAACCCCAAAAATGAGCATTTATACTTTTACTGGAATAATATTTTTATAGTGCATCTGTGCTTTTACTCAAGTATTTGATTTGTGTACTTGGCTTATACACATTGTGTGCATGAAATAGATGCTGACACAGTCGAAACACGCCATTGTTGCCGAAATTTTGGCGCATCTCTGAATGGGACTCTTGGAAAACAACTATAATATATGTTTCATATCTCTGCTTACCTTTCATATTCATGTTTCCTATTGTTCCTAAGTTGTTTTCAAATGAGCTCTGGTATTGTCTTATCTTACACTCTTACAAGATATTGTATTTATATCCTTATCTCGCAGGCATTTGAAGGCTTCCTCCTACAATTCCCATAAGTTTTATTGAATCATCAAGTCTTTTAAATCCATAAGGACATGTAAATCTTTCAAATAGGATGCGAGCATGGATGTTATTGATTATATTGATAGCAGTTCTACACTATAAAATAACAGAAGACTTTGGCCCTAAGAGCAATATTTAATGACACTGCGAATACATTGAGAATTTGATGAAGTACCTTTCCTTTAACTCTTTTGTTTGAATTGATTAAGCGGACAGCCTTTCTGCCAACACCAACTTTTAGCTGAAATGTTACTTTAAACATTTGACAAGGCTTTTGCAGAAGACTCAAAGGGTTTGGCTCTAACATCGACATCCTGTCGGTTTGAAATCTCTGCTTTGTTTTAGCCAGCCTCTTCTTCTTTTAGAGAGGCAGAGGAACACTTTAAAAAGATCTCTGATCACATCACATGGCATTATAAGCTGCCATGAGAATAGAGAAGCAGAGGTTATGATTATTGTTAAATGGATGCAGTTAAAAGCCACTTAGTCCTTCAAGTATGTGTGTGTGTGTGTCTGGTCCTGGTAAACCCTACGTTATGGGAACAAAATATCCCAAAAATTGACATTTTTTGGTTCCCACGAGGAAAACATCTCTCTCTCTCTCTCTCTCTCTCTCTCTCTCTCTCTCTCTCTCTCTTTCTCTCTCTCTCTTTGTTTACTGTATACGAAAGAGCAGCAGGGACATTTTGTTTAACATCTTATGTGGTGTGCCGAAGAAAGAATATGTTTGGCATGACATGAGACTCAATAAATGATGACAGATTTTCATTTTGCACTGAACTGTCCTATTTATTCAATCAGTCCTTCCACATTCTCCATCTCAAACTTTCATTCTCCTTGTCTCTCTTCTTTTCCTTGCAGCTGTCTGTCAAAATACTCTCTCATCAACCCATTTCCACCCACACGGCTCTCTCTCTCTCTCACAGAAAGGCCATTATGTTAAAAGATGTGGTCCATTAGATGGCAGACAATGCAATCAGTTGATTAAAAGCTGTTTCGACCACCAGCATCAATCAGTCTCAGCATGGAGAGCCCCGGAGGCTGTTGTGTGATTTGGTAGAGTCCTGTGACCCTCGCAGTGACCCATGTCATGTGACATGGACAGGTGTCTCTCTATCAGATTGTTACAGGGCTGCCTTGAACCATGCCATGAATTCCTGCATTTCACATGATCAGCACCTTATGCTTTCTGCTGCCATCACACCTATACATAATTATGTTTGATGTTTTAATTTTAATGTCTTCATAAAAAGGAGAGTTAAACTTTTACCTGAAAATAAGCCAAAGATGTAAAATAAACGAATCAATCTGGCATTATGAGTGTTGCCTTGGAAACAGAAATTTCTATGGCTAGTACAATGTCTGAGTAGTTACAGTTACTGTATTTCCTGATGTAAACGTAAAATAAGCCATGCATGGAACTAATGACCACAGAAAGCTTTTTTTATGTGTTCATTTACTAATATTTGGCTAATTTGCTAATTGCTAATTTGATGGTGCTTTCAGTTACCAATAATAATTTTACCACACATAAATACAGTCCACCAAATTCTGCAGATTTTCTCCCTCAATCTGTGTCAAAAAACTAAAACCTGTTAATTGTTTAACTGTAACTGTAAGGGGGGGGGGGGGTTTGAAGAAAATCTATGCAATTACCACATAATTTATTGTAAAAGGACATTCTCAGAATCGCATATGATTATATTTTATGTAAATAATCTTGTTCATTCTTTTTTTTATGTTTTTCAGTAATGCATTAGGCCATTTTGACATTTTCTGTTATTTAGATAATGTTTATTGCATTATTTTAGAGTTGTGTGTTAACCTGATGGCGTTTGTTTATATGATCCTGTGCATCATCTATACATAATTATTGGCCATGTTTTATGAAAGGCCACTTACCATAAACTGATTCATCATGTGGCTTTCTGTTGTACCACCTGTATTATTATGGTGTTTATCTGGACATTTTAAGGTAAAAAGAAGATTTCTAGTAGATTGGTATATTAAGATTTTATCACTTGAAATACTGAAACACTGTGCAAAGTCTTGGCCACCATTAGATGTTGTTTTAGCAATGATATAATGACCATATATAATTATTTCTCAGTCTCTTTATTAGAATATAACCAGAAAATACAGTAAATTTGTATGCAGTATTAAAAAACTGAAAACAATCAGAAAAAAAAAAAAAAAGATTTTATTAAAAGAGTTTCAGAGTTTTGTTTCTGAGGAAATGGAAGAAATCCAGGAGGTCACACTGAATACTGATTTTTGCTTAAAGGCACAGTATGTAGAATTTTCACCGCTAGAGGTCGCCTATTCAAAACAAAGGCGTAGCTTGATGATGCCAAGTTTGAGCGCTGAATCTTGGAAGTTGTCGTCCTCACCTCACAGCCGGTGGAAAAGAATCGAGATGGGACTCGGGCAGAAATCATGTTCATGGATGACATTATTAACGTTACTGTTGTATGAAGCAGAGCGGGGCCGAGTACTTTGAGAGCTGAATGAGGCTGCTGGAGTGATTACTAATGAGAGACGGGCACGACACATCTCGACAGCAGAGGAACTTTTATTATGCCGCAGTCGCCGCTTCCGCTTCTTCCGGTCAAGTGTATGAGGTAACGCAGAGCTGTTTATCATGTATTTTCTATTTGTATCGTAATAAAAAGACTGAAAAATACATATGGATGGCCATTAAAACATTGCTAAAACAATAAAGCTGGTGGTGGCCTAAGACTTTTGCACAGTACTGTACATGGTTATAAATTAAAAAAAAAAAAAAAAAAAAAAACATATAGGAGCATATAGGCCTCCTATAATATCCAAGCTACCATTTATTCATCAGAAATTTAACAGGATATTTTCACAGTGCACTTTCCTTTCTATACTACTATTGGCATTATTATAGAAAGACACTTACATAAATATGAGGCTTGATTAGCATGACAATGTGCTTTAAAACTGATGATTATGCAACTTTATATTGTTCTTCACTTAAAGATTTAAAATTTAATTGTATTGAGTAATTCAGTAATTTATGGCTTGCAGTAAGAATTTGGCATTTCTTAAAGGGATAGCTCAAAGTGTAAATTCTGTCATTATTTAGCTACATGTCATCCTCATGTTGTTCCAAACCTGTATGACCTGTATCTTCATTTTGAAGAATGCATTTACAGTATATGTATTTACAGTGTACTTACCTAAGAAAGTACTGGGTAATATATGGTAACTACATGGGTTAAGGTTAGGTTTAGGGGTAAGTTCAGGGTAAGAACCTAGTTATTACCCAGTTATTGTAATTATTATAATAAGTACATATGGATATGCAGAACAAGTAAAATAAAGTGATGCCCAGTTTCAGTTACAATTGACTTCCATTATATGGAACTAACACTTTTATGTTCCACAGAAGAAACAGATTTGGAATGACATAAGGGTGAGTAAATGATGACAGAATTTTTAGGTGAACTATCCCTTTAAGTGCTCAATATATCACAACCTCAGATTTGTAATGTTTCATGTAAAAAATAAAGATCTACAGAAGCCACATACCAAATCTCCCTCCACTCAGTAAGTCCCACTCAGAGTCAACTACTCAATGCCTCGAGTACATATGAATATCCAGAGAGGCTCGTGATCAGCCTGAAGTCAAGCTCAGTTCTGAAGGGATGTGGCATGTTATGTGATGATAGATACGAATGCAGCATAAGCCACAAATCCGCATTTTCATGCCAAAGGCACAAGTGTTTTGTTAGATATACACTCAGTAGCTATATCAGTTGGCCTGTAGTTTATTTATCTGCATGTAAGCATGGCTGCATGCATAATATATTAAATGGGCTGAGAAGGATTTATAATTTGTGTTTACTGAAGTTTCTGAAGAGTGAAGGATCACATCAGCGTGCGTCTCCCCCGCCCTCAGAGTTTACATACAAAGGAATGATTGATTTCTTTACAAGTAAATGAGACATCAGTGATTTAAATGAGGCTGGGTTTATCCTTCTCACGTTATGGAGTAATTAGCAATTACATTATATGTGTGTGGGGTAAGGTTTACTCTGTTGAATAGAACGAATAAAATGTTAAAGGTCACCTGTAGGGGAGAAAAAATGACAAATGAGATTTCCGAGACACCAGATGGATGGAAAGCAAATGGAGACCTTTCCTTAAACATCCTACATCTTAGAGCCATAGTAAGAGTTTCAGAAGAGATCTCAACAATGTCTCCAAAGTCTGGAATCAAATGTCAGAGATTTCCAAATGAATATTTCTCATTAAATTCGTCCAATGCTGTACCTCTATATTTCTATTTTATGTCAGGAATTGTTTATTTCTCCTTAAACATCTTAGGAGAAACATCTGAAACAAAGATATGACACATAACTGAGCAGTCTCTTGAGCTATGAAAGAGCAACCTCTGAGCAATAAAATTTTCCTCTAGTCTTTCGCAAACTAAACAGTATTTCAAAGGAAGCATTTGTATTGAATTTATTATAAATGTGAATATATTGTTATTCAAAAGATACAGTAAGCTTTTATAGGTATTCCTTGGGGCTAAGACTGTGGCATCTCCTGTTTCTCACTTTTTCCTATCCTATAGTGCATAGACAGCTATCAGGTAGCCATTTGTAGGTTGACTTCCCCAATAGTATGAACACTTGTTTTGAGACATAATGAAAACTTTGCTCTATTTGCTTGAGAGGTCAAATGTGTCAATTTTGGCTCTGCCAATGGCAGATGACAATAGGACGGGACAACCTATAATTCAATAGAGCACTGCGTTGATGACGTATTTTTGTAGACCAATGCAGAAGTCAATGTTTCCCTCGATAAAAACCCAATAGGATTTTTCTACTGGCTTTTGGAGTATTGCACAAAATAAGCTCTGAAACCAACAAAAGTTTGATTCTTACATTGTGCTTATCAAGATAATCTTCACAAATGGTTTTTGAAGCCCAAATCCAATCAGCAGAAGTAAAAAGCTAAACGTAGACTATAAACGAACTACGCTGCAGTCGTATGACTTCAGCGCCACCACTAGCTTCTGAAAACTCTTTCAATTTTCATATAAAATCTACAAGTTGGAAAGTTTAAGTTAGAATAGTTTGAAAGAGCTTGAATATAAACACAACAAGGCTATGAATTTGACTAGTGGGTAGATGAGTTTACCTGATTGGTGGTGTTTAATGTCCCCAACAACCTCTGTATTCCCATTTAGCCACTTGTCAGCAACAGCTATTCAAGACAAGTAAAATCTTTAAAAATCATGTGTATGTATTTTATGTCTTAGGATAAAATGTGAAATACTTGTTAACCACAGACCTTATTTTAGGTTTTTAAACAAAACCCATTCAAAACAACCATTGACTAAATGACAGTGGAACCAGAAGTGCAAAAATGCTAACTAGCTTCCAGGTTTTAGGATTCATTATTGCAGCACTTTAGTGGGGAGCTGACTGAACTATGGCAGATGGATAGCGGATGGAGTGGTGCCAAAATCATACACAGCAGCATTAAGCATTGCCTCAGAGCTCAAGAGCCCTTACAAAGTGACTTATGTTGTTATATTGTATATTGGTTGTGCAATACTTTTCTAGCATTTCTTTACACGTGTTTAGCTAGTTCTTTCCTTAAACTTGTTTGAACACTTTCTTGGAAGTGTGTACAAGTCTTCAATAAACTCTTTGGATTCATTTCAAACACAGACTGTGAGTTTTCATTGGATTCTATTGGACTGGAGTTTAATTTGGATATACAGCAAGATCCACTGTTTGGACAGACCTCACCGCAGCAATAAAGCACATGAATAGGACAGTCTGTTACTGCTGTTCAGTTTCTTCTTTCCCTATATGAAAACTCTATTGCTCAGTGTCAAAGGTTGCTCTTTCATAGCTCAAGGAGACTGGGAATGCTCAGTTAATTTTCAAGTTTCATTCATAACTTTATCTCAGATGTTTCTTTTAAATTATTTAGGGGAAATATAAATACACAAATGAGACAATTACTGACATATAGTCATCCTATAGAGCTATAAAATGAATGTGTATAGAATAGCTAAGATAATTTGGTGTTGCAAGAATTTGAGAAATTAGTGAAATAATTGAGTAAATAAAAGACTAAATTCAATCTGTTCATCATATAAAGCGATTGAGTCTTATACTAAACCGCTCAATTTATATGGACTAGTTTCACAATCTCTTTATGAACTTTTTGAAGCATCAATTGCGTCAAGTTGCATAGCTGTCAACAGAGGGACAGAAAGCTCTCAGATTTCATCAATATGATCTTCATTTGTGTTCCGAAGATGAACGAAATGTTTGCAATGACATGAGGGTGAGTAATAATGACAGAATATTCATTTTTGGGTGAACTATCCGTTTAATGCTCTATCACGTTTAAAATTAACTTACCACCTACATTAAACCTAACCTACGGTGGCCCAGTAGTGCACAACACAACGAAATCGAGCCACAACACAACAGAATCGAGCCACAACACAACAGAATAAAGCCACAACACAACGAAATAAAGCCACAACACAACGGAAATGCTCCCGACCACTAGGGGGCTCCTAGAGCTCAGTAAAGTTTTCCTTGCCAGTGTTCTATAGAGTCGGCAGTGATATCAATACCACGATTAGTTTCAACAGTATGTAACCACTGTATATCGACATGAAATATTAATTCAAAATCACCTACGTGCACATTAGCTTCATATTTATACCTGTGAATGATCTTACCAACAGGAACTAACAAGCTTTGGAATTTGAATATGTCTGTTTTTAAATGTTAAACAAAGTCATTTTAATGAATACAAATTATACGTTTTAACCACTTGGTGGAATTGGCAGACGTTCCCTTCATCATGCGCCGTGGTATCGCATCAAATCATTCACAGGTATGAATATGAAGCTATTGTGCACGTAGTTGATTTTGAATTAATATTTCATTTCGATATACAATGTTTACATACTTAAAACTAATCATGGTATTGATATCTTTGTAAGACTGTCGACTTTGTAGAACAGTGGCAAGGAAAACTAACCTTACCTAACTCTGAAAGCCCCCTAGTGGTCGGGAGCATTTCCGTTGTGTTGTGGCTTTATTTTGTTGTGTTACGAACTTATGTTTGCTTTTTTAATTTTGTTGTGTTGTGAATTTATTTCGTTGTGTTGTGGCTTGATTTTGGTTGTGTTGTGGCTTGTTTCCGGTTGTGTTGTGGCTTGTTTCCGTTATGTTGTGAACTTATGTTTGCTTTTTTAATTCCGTTGTGTTGTGCACTACTGGGCCACCGTACTAACCAGTTACAAAAGCAAATGCATTTAAAAATGTTTCACATCACAAGTGTAATGTTGTACCAGCTGAGCTACAGAGCAAGTTTACGAAGTCATAAAAGCCACACATGGAGCTGGTTATGTGATGCAAACATCGAAATATAATATTTTAGAATTCATATGATAAAAGTGTTTCAAAAAGGTCACAACACAGTATTGTGCAAGGAACCGTGCAAAAATAAGTCTTTATTAATCAATATCTGCCCCTGTAATCATAATTTGTGTGAAAATAAATAAAAGTTTTAGCTACTGCCAATGTTCATTTCAGCTGGAAACTGCAGTGAATTCTATGTACAGGAAAAAAAAAATTGGCGTTTACAAAGATGTAGGTAGCGGCATTTTATTCCAGTGAAGCTGTTGGAATAGCAATAAGTGTGTTGGAGTTGTCTGCTATGGGTCTTTTTTAAAACAAAAAACAAAAAAAACAAAAAAACGCACTCACCTCAAAACCCAGCCTGGTCTCATTGTTAATACGTAGGTATTAATATGTAACTTTCAAAGACACAAAACGTACATTTTTGTACGTTTAGAAAGGTGCTAAAACATACAATATTGACGTAATTATGGCACTAAAACGTAAAAATGCTTACGTTTTTACAGCGAAAAAACGTAAAATATTTACGAATCATTCATGTCATAAACATATATGTATAATTTCCATTTTATCATTTTGCAGATAAATGTAAGATCCCTAAACCCCATCCCGAACCTAAACCTACCCATTTTTAGAATGTTAAAAGAATAAAACATAATGGACAGAAATGTGTAGGAAAATGACAATTTTAGTAAAAAATATAACATTAAAACGATATTTTGAGCCACTAATCCTACACCTACCCCTAAACCTACCCATAACCATTTCTTAAAACTCCGTACTGTTATAAATAAAAGAATAACAGACAAACAAGCGTAATCACAATAATTTATTTATTGTGAAAATGTCAAAAGTGGTAACAAAAGTAGTTCAAATGATAGGGTACAGAGCAGAATTTAATTTATTAATCCATTAAAATATGATGAATCCGACTTCTCTCCGTGAAGGCGCGACACTCATTTAAAATGTCAATTCACTGAAACACGGCATGTCGCAATCTGTGACGAAGCAAGTGTGAAACAATGAGCATTCGATATCAGTGCCGTAAACCATGTCGTAACGCTTCTCGAAAGTGGCGCTACTTTCAAATTTGAATCATAATGAGCTTTGACTGTGACGGTGGCTGTTGCTGAGAATGAAGATGAAGATCGATGGATAAAGGGCAGAATTTGGATTTGTTCCTTACAAACATATGGATTCTAAAGATTTGGAGTACAGCGAACAAATAAAATGGATGTGATTTGTGAATTTATGTTGTGCTTTGGTGTATCTAATGGTTGTATCGTCAGCCACTGCATAGGAGAAAACGCCTTCTGTCGCACAGCAAACAAACTAAATATTACAAAATGGTTAAATAATTACAGAAATTTTATTCATAAGGTTTCAAAATGTAGTCTTATTTAACATTATGTAATCCTCTGAAAGGAGCAGCACAAGTCACGAACAGAAATGTTATTTCATATTAAGTAGATGAGTAAACTGTTTTCAATAAATTCGACTAAAAACATCGTTAAATCATTAAAGCCACGATTTTAATATTAATAAATGGGAATTCATATACGTTCACACTTTCCGTTACATGGTCTAAGTTTTTTTTTTTTTTTTTTTTTTTTGCTGTTAATACGTAAGTATTTTTACGTTTTGGTGATATAAATACGTCAATATTGTACGTTTTTATGTGTATGGACCACAATTTACGTAAAAATACACACGTATTCTCATGAGATCACGTTGCAGCTGCAAAACCAGCATCTGTCTCACACACATTCACAGCCACACTCACACATGCATATGGCTCTCGAGCGTCCCCTCATTTCACACTAACTTAGGAGAATGAATAATGGAAAGACAGAGAGAATGAGGGTGAGATATGGAATATGAGGAGCAGGACAGTGGCGCTCTTTTTACGGTTATGACTGTTGTCATGTTACTGGATGCAGTCCAGATGATCTAGGCTCTTGTTGGGGACACCGAAGGGCCAGAACTCTTGTTTACCAACACCAGTAACGATCCATCTGTAACTCTTGACGATCTGCAGCCGCTCTGCCATTATCGTATTGTTCTCTACTCCCGTCAACGGCGCAATTCTTCCCCAGAGGGTTATTGAAATGAAACCAGCAACTGGTGATACTGTAAAACATAAATCAATATTGTGAGCACTGTGGCTGTTTCAATGTGTTTTATATTTGTTCAATGGTTGCATTAAAACATTAAAAAATTATTAAAATTATTACTATATTCACAATGTTGATTAATTGGTCTGTGTCTGGTCTGCCATAATTTTACTCCACCTTTCTCATCAACAGCGTAATTCTTCCCCCGAGGGTCATTTAAATGAAACCAGTTCGGAATGTCCTTGTTTAATCTCTCTTCCTCATACCAACTGGCATATTATTAGGACTGAATGACATATTAAATATTCTCAAAGTGTCTGTGATGAAATCAAGAAATATTGTGAATATCACAATAATTTGAATGCTTTATTTTATTTTTAAGTTTCCTGAGGACTCGTTTCAAGATACTCCCTTGATCTGCAAGTGCATGCATGACTTAAGTTTTTGTGAATTAGCTCAAACTGTCATTTTCAATGAATTGATTAAAAACTGACTCAACTCATTTGCATCACCACTCAAAAATGTTCACAGATGTCTCTGCAAGGCATCTACAATATTAAAAATATGTAGATCAGTGGTGATGTTTATTGTTATACTGGTGCATATAAATGAAAATGAACAAAAACAATATTATGTGCATTAAATGAAAAAATATTCCCTGATATATTTTAACTAGATTTTACTGTATTTTATTGTAACATTTAATGAATTTAGGTAAACGTGATGAATTTAACTGCCGACAATAGCTATTTATAAATGCATCATTTCATATATACACTGATCAGGCATAACATTATGACAACTGACAGGAGAAGTGAATAACACAGATTATCTGTTAGTGGGTGGGATATATTAGGCAGCAAGTGAACATTTTGTCCTCAAGGTTGATGTGTTAGAAGCAGGAAAAATGGGCAAGCGTAAGGATTTGAGCGAGTTTGACAAGGGTCAAATTGTGATGGCTAGACGACTTGGTCAGAGCATCTCCAAAACTGCAGCTCTTGTGGGGTGTTCCCGGTCTGCAGTGGTCAGTATCTATCAAAAGTGGTCCAAGGAAGGAACAGTAGTGAACCGGCGACAGGGTCATGGGTGGACAAGGCTCATTGATGGTCATGAGTAGCGAAGGCTGGCCTGTGTGGTCCGATCCAACAGACGAGCTACTGTAGCTCAAATTTCTCGTGTCAGAATACACAGTGCATCAGAGTTTGTTGCGTATAGGGCTGCATAGCCACAGACCAGTCAGGGTGCTTAGGGACCCCTGTCCACCGCTGAAAATGCCAACAGTGGGCATGTGAGCTTCAGAACTGGACCATGGAGCAATAAAAGAAGGTGGCCTGATCTGATGAGTCACGTTTTCTTTTACATCACGTGGATGGCCGGGTGCATGTGCGTTGCTTACCTGGGGAACACATGGCACCAGGATGCACTAAGAGAAGAAGGCAAGCTGGCGGAGGCAGTGTGTGTTTTGGACAATGTTCTGCTGGGAAACCTAGGGTCCTGCCATCCATGTTGATGTTACTTTGACACGTACCACCTACCTAAGCATTGTTGCAGACCATGTACACCCTTTCATGGAAACGGTTTTCCCTGGTGGCTGTGGCCTCTTTCAGCAGGATAATGCACCCTGCCACAAAGCAAAAATGGTTCAGGAATGGTTTGAGGAGCACAACAACGAGTTTGAGGTGTTGAATTGGCCTCCAAATTCCCCAGATCTCAATCCAATGGAGCATCTGTGGGATGTGCTGAACAAACAAGTCAGATCCATGGAGGCCCCACCTCGCAACTTACAGGACTTAAAGGATCTGCTGCTAACATCTTTGTGCCAGATACCACAGCACACCTTCAGGGGTCTAGTGGAGACCATGCCTCGATGGGTCAGGGCTGTTTTGGCAGCAAAAGGGGGACCAACACAATATTAGGAAGGTGTTCATAATGTTATGCCTGATTGGTGTGTATATATATATATATATATATATATAAATATATATAGTGTTGGGGGAAGTTACTTTTGAAAGTAATGCATTTTAATATTTTGTTACTGCCTAAAAAGTAACTAATTGTGTTACTTTTTATTTACTTAGTTACATTACTTTTGCATTACTTTTTCTCACCTGGGCTGGGCTTGCTTGTTTGATTTTTCATAACAACAAAAAAGTTCTATTTTTGTCAAATGTTAAGGCCCTTTCATACTAAAAGTGAAATGAATAAGCCTCAGGCTGAAGGAAATGCAAATTCACACCTAGAGGGCGCAGCTTAAACAAACCTTTCAGCTGTGCTCCCATTCTGGATTGAAGAAGAATAGCACACATTAGAAGAAAGTTCAACACTCTTACTTCAGCAATAAAAATATATACATAAATAAAACACAAATGTGATGTTTATCTAAAGTCATTTTTGCTTATTAGTATGACTGAATTGAATCATCAAAGGTCAGAAGCAAAGACATTGATTAATAAAGTGAGATTAAATATATAAAGTATATTTGTTTAATTTAATATATTTAATTATTGCAGGTTTGTGCAATGTTCTGAGATTGCATTTCACTGTTTTTATTCATTCTGAGGAATACTGACTACTGTTTTTGTGCAAGTGAGATGAGTAAATGCTCACATTTAGTCTAGAATTACAATAACCATCATGTTCACACACAACACATCTGCACTTATTTCTCTCAACATGGGGACAGGAGAGCTGTCAGTCAATACATGGGAAAACACAGTAACTTGCATTACTTATTTGAAAAAGTATCTTAGATATTTTGATGTAATTTTCTTGTAAATGTAAAAATGCGTTACTTTGAAAAAAATAATCTGATTACATAACTCAAGTTCCTTGTAATGTTTTTCCCCCACACCACACACACACACACACACACACACACATATATATATATATATATATATATATATATATATATATATGTATGTATATACACACACACACACACAAAGAGAGAGAAAGAGGCACATTGTACCCTTTGGATTGTATGTATCCCTACATATCAATAAAGATGGGTGAAACAGACCCTGCTCTGCCAACTGAATGCTATAATTGTATTACACAGTTTGATTGGGAACTATTGTGTAAATGAACAAACAACAGGCAACTGCAGTGCTTCACAATGACATAAGTGCCATCTGCTGGACGCAAGAGACCACTATTCCACTTCTGCCGTCTGTTAGCCGGTACAATAAGATGCGGACTGCGTCAGACAACAGCTCCCAGGCCAGCACAAGGGCGATTAAGCTGTTGCTGTAAATGTTTTAGTGATGCAACTCAGCATAGAGCCGCATCTTGATGGGTGTCATGCTGACGTACACATCTATACAGAAACAAACTCAAGCGCTCATTCTTTCTTAGATGAGCTTAAATATATGACACGCTCATCCAGGCAGCATTCACTGCAGACCACAGCAGTCAGTCTAAGTATAATCTTGTGTGATTTGAATTCTTCACATTAGTGAGTGCCAAGAAGCGGGTTGGTTCATGATGCCGGCTGTGTTAGTGGAGCGGCGGCATCCGTAACTGTAGCATCCTAAACTCAGGAGTGAGTTTGCAGTGCCTCTGACCTCTTTTCAGGTGCCTACATAGTGTATTTCACCTCACCATTGAGGACTTGGCCCAGAATACGGAATTAGAAAGCAGCTCAGACGTCTTTTTTAGTGTCTTCTTTCATCCAAAGACTAATTTTCACCAACTGAGACCTCAAAACGTCGGCCTGGCCCACAATTTATGGCGAAATAGAAAATGAGTCCAAAATGGTGTACACACGCTGTTTAGAGATATAAGTATCTGTCAGACCCCACAACAGAAATAAGCATCTTGAATATCTTTGCACTATTAAAAAATCTATTAAAGTAGACATTTTACAGTAAAAACTGGCAGCTGCGGTTGTCAGAAGTTTTTAAAAAAAATGGTAACACTTTACAATAAGGTTCATTAGTTAAACATTAGTTAATGTATTAACTAACATGAACTAACCATGAGCAATACATTTGTTACTGTATTTACTAATCTTCGAAAATGAAATGAAAATACAGTTTGTTCACTGTTTGTTCATGTTAGTTCACAGTGCATTAACTAATGTTAACAAGATTTTAATAACGTATTAGTAAATGTTGAAATTAACATTAACAAAGATTAATAAATGCTATATGAGTGCAGTTCAATATTAGTTCATTTTAACTAATGTAGTTAACTAATGTTAACTAACGAACCTTATTGTAAAGTGTTACGAAAAAAATACAGTGACAGTGGCATTTTGCCAAATATAGCATATATTTTGCACACATTATAATTTAAAAAAATGCAAAAACATTTTTAACATTTTTAAAGTTAACTTTAATGATCATTTTAGTTATATTGTTTATTTCATACATTTTTTTTATTTTATTTTATTTTCAAATAAATACTGTTCATTTTACTTTCTATTCATCAAAGAATCATGAAAAAATGTATCGGTTTTCACGAAAATATTAAGCAGCATAACTGTTTTCAACATTGATATTAATAAGAACCATTATTAATAGTTGAGCACCAATAATAATTTAAAGTAATTGAGCATCAAAACATCATCTTAGAATGATTTCTGAAGGATCATGTGACACTGAAGACTGGAGTAATGATGCTGAAAATCAGCTTTGATCACAGGAATAAATTACATTTTTAAAATATAGTAACATTGTAATAATATTATACTGTTTTTGGTGTATTTTTGATCAAATAAATGCATCTTTGTTTAGCATAAGATAAGATTTCAACATTGAAACATCTTAATTATTCCAAATTTTTGACTGGTAGTGTATATCAAATAATGTTAACTTGCAGTAGTTAATCAAACTAGCATTTTTTTTTTTAATCATAATTATTAATTTTTCAATTTGCTGTATTTAATTAGACAATTTTACAGTATCTGCTATAGTCTTTGAATGACTAGTAGAATTTAGAAGGTATTTTATGGTATTATTAGGCTATAAACGTCCTTGTCAGTGTTGAGCAATTAGCACGAGGCAAATAGCTATCGACGTCCGTGTCAATTTCTACACAGCCACCTTGCTAAAATGACAGTCACCTTGCTAATGTGTCAGAACAGTCCGCATGCAGGCGAGACGCACTCAGTCTCTTCTCTGTCCTCATGTTCCATGACCTGCCAGTAAACACAATGACAATCTGGTACAGCAGGCTTTAAACCGTGATGGGCATCTCTCCCACTCAAGATGATGAAAGCGCTGTGCTGCGACCGCTCAAACAGAAAGACGAGGCCCGAGCTGTCTCGCGCACACACCGAGCGAGATTCAACCCATCATTTCTCTTCCTGACTCTCCTTCAAGATGGAGTCTGACTCCAGCTGTGATCCCAACTCACTGCTTCTTCTCTTTTTTTCCCTCCGTTTCAGTCTCTCTCTTTTGACGCGCACACAGATTCCCTTTACTGTCTCAGACTCACCCACGGTGCTCGCTGGATCGGGTCCAGATTGGAGAGGGAAGGGCGGGGTTGGGTCAGGATTGAGGTCCTCTCCCAGCTGAGACAGAGAAAGAACAAACCGTGCCTCTTTTACCCTGTGCTGCTACTCCTGCCTCTCTTATCTTACACATGTATACACACACATACATACACACGCACACACACATACACACACCTGCTATCAAGCTTTAACCAGTAGTGCAGGTTCTGGGAGGCAGTGTAACTTACTTAACACATTTCCACACTCTCAATGCTGAATTTTTGATGTGGTTGGGATTCTAAATAAGAATCGTAAGAAATATAACAGATCTGATTCACTTGACGATTTTGGTTTCTTAAAAGTTCCATAAATGAATAAATGTGCACTATAAAATAAATAAATAAATAAATAAATAAATAAATAATCGGTTAAAGTAAAAAATTTACAGTAAAATTGGTTGTGCTGTGGTTGTCAGAAGTTAAAGGGATAGTTCACCCAAAAATGAAAATTTTGTCATCATTTACTCACCCTCAAGTTGTTCCAAACCTGTTTAAATTTCTTTGTTCTGCTGTATGCAAAGGAAGATGTTTGGAAGAATGTTTGTAACCAAACAGATCTCACCCCCCCATTGACTACCATAGTAGGAAAAAAAAAAATAATAATACCATGGTAGTCAATTTCACAAACATTCTTCCAGATATCTTCCTTTGTGTACAGCATAACAAAGAAATTTATACAGGTTTGGAACAACTTGAAGGTGAGTAAATGATGGGTTTTTGGGTGAACTATCCCTTTAAGAACGATAACTATAACAATAACTATATTTGCATCCACACCAGTGAATGATAACAGTCTGTTTATTCTGCTCACGCGCTGCGGTTTCAAAGTTTGTACAACATGTTTTTGCTGTTTTTGTTGCATTTACATGGCTTTAACCAGCAGATGTCCCCAGCATGCTATGTTTCAAGTGAATAGCTAGTGCAATCGATCTAATCTAACAGTAAATTTACCTGACGAAAAACAATGCCAAACGTTAGTCTTTTTCACTGCAACTTCAAAGGAAGCAACAATGTTAATAACATAGCTAGTTAATAGCTAGTGCAATGTCGTCTGCCATTTTAAATGTGCGAGACACTAAATTAGAATGGATTCTGATTGGCTGTCAGTGTTTTATCATTCAACAGCTGGGAAAAAAATAATTCTGAAAGTGATCCCAACGGTATTATTCCTCTATCGTTATCGTTATCGTTATAGCTGTGGTGTGGACAGTGCTATTCTTTTATATTTAGAACTATTTTTATAACTATATCTTTATCTTTATCATTATCTTAATAGTTATTGTTCTTGATGTGAACAGGCCTTTACAGTGACAGTCATATTTTTCACCATTTATGATAACTTCCTGTTAATCAAACTACAGCATTTAACAAATGATTGGCATAAGAAATCGAATGGATCTGATTCCACTGGTTCCATAAATAAACCTTGTAGTACAAGCACCCACACAAATTGTCTTTAAATACATATTAATCAACAATACTAGGTAAAAACATTCCTATTGTTAACATGTTTTATTTTTTATTAGATTATTACTTTGATTACACTTTATCTGGTAACACTTTATTTTACAGTGTCGTTATTACATATGTTACATGTACTTACCATAGTAATAACAGCAAATTATGCATTATTACATACAAATAACCTTCAACCAAATCCTAATCCTACCCTAACCTTATGTTGTTAATTAATATTACTCAGTACTTAAATATATAATTACACTGTAAAAATGACACCTTGAAATAAAGTGTAACCCTTTATTTTAAGGTGTCCTTGTTACAGTGAAATTTTACATTTAGGTATTGTAATATGAACCCTTAAATGCATGAATGTTTTGCAAATCATTATTACATTTTTGGGTCTTTAGCAACCTGAATTTATATCTAACATGGATGGCTCTCTAACTGTCGCAATAGTAGGTATACAACTCTCCTGATATTTTAATATCAATTACAAAAGAATAAAATAAATCATAGGGTTAGGGTAAAGATTAGGTTTGAGTTTAGGGTATACAAAATTTATAGCTAATACTACATATAACATGTAACAAGGACCCTGCAAAATAAAGTGTTACCATTACTTTTTACTTTACTTTTTTTTTTTTGCCCCAATGTTTTTTACTATACATAAATGAACAACCAGCCAGTAACAACACAACAACACTGATTTAGGTCTGACAAGTCTTAGGATACACACACATTAAATTTATTTTTTAGAATTTTAGAATGTTATTATGTCATGCCATTCTTAGTTATTTCAAGTTTAAAATACAATGAAAATATTGACTTGTGGGTTGAGTGAATAAGTCTTAAAACTTGTTAGATCCATTTAAACTGACAAATGAGACTAATTTGTGAGTGTTTTGCAATTAGAGACGGAGAATCTAACTAATGATTCTGGTTCTTTAACGATTCCATCATCAAACCCTTTATTTGTTTGGAAGATGACTCACTATCGACAGCAGAAGAGCAGTGTGAGAAACTGATTCTGGTATTTTCTTGAAATTCGAACAAGTTCTGAATACATTATCATTACAATCAACAGTTTTCATCTTACGTAATCAAAGTAAACAGAACCTTCCATATAATGTGCTTGTGATGTGTAATCTAAAATTTATTTTGATCTACCAAACTGTTCAAAACAATAAAGCAGTGGAAATCCTTTGATTGGTCCAACAATTTCACATCCCAATCACGTCACCAAGCTTTAAAAAAATACATTTGCATGTATTAATATGCTTAGCAAATTCTTGTCCTTCTTGGGAATTCAAATGAGGTCACATCCAACCAAACGACTCCTAAAACAAAGCTTGCTGTAAGCTCTCCCTCACATTTCTCCCCAGAGATGTAAAAAAGTGGTTCAAAACTGGAGTGGAAACATCAAGACAGCCCCACGTGGGGTTCCAAGTCAGGAGAAGTCAGTGAGCTCTTGGCTAGGATGAGAGTTTTTCTTCTTCTTCTTCTTCTTCTTCTTCTTCCATGGAATCATCCTTGTGAATGGGTATGGAGGACGCAGGCGGTGGATTTAGGGCGTTGTGAACTCAGAGAAGTGTGATTTCCTCTTCCTGGCTGCAGAGGTAGCAGAGGAGAGAGGTAAGTAATCCTGGCTCAGGATGGAAGAGTTGGACCGGGATGAAAGAAGAGACCTCAGCGGAGAAAAGAGAAGGAATTAGGCTTTACCACAGGGGGGGCTCCTGGATCATGACTGCTGGAGAAGCAATGTGAGGAAGTGTTTGTCGGGGAGCCGGTGATATGAGAAGACTTTGTTGAGAAGAAGCTGACATAATCTTACTTGGATGTTCGTGAGGGTTTCAGAATAAAGCTCATGCTGATTCCCAATACCTTCTGAATCTTCTCGCTCTCTTCGTATTCACTCATAAAAGCAGTCTTGAATGCAATATTTATTGTAGATGAATTTATTATTCATTGTAGACCTTCAAATTCTTCATATGTCACCATTTTCTAGCCAGAAAGCTTGGGAAGAAAGACATCTTAAAAATAAATAATTAGTGCCATTTACTCTGCATATTGAATAAAGACAACCTAAAAATGCCTGATGCTTATGAAACATTCTGAAAAATTAAAACCCTTTGTTAGAGCAACTACTTGTTGTGTCCGAGGGTCTTTATCACTGACGTCAACCCACACTGAATTTCTGAAATTAAAATGGTAAGGGGTCATTGAGTTGAAAACATCATAAAAACATCTGTGCAGCAAGGAGCTTCTTCAATAATGAGTCAGTGTAATCCGTCTTCTCATTTTACATTTCTTTGATTAAAGCATTTGTCTTAGACAAGTCTGGTACATTTAATGAGTGCTGTATAATTTGCTGGCAAAGAAAACTTTCATGGCATTACTAAGATGGCACAGCACCTGCTAAAGAAGATGTCCAGCTGTGTGACGAGTTTTACCAAATAAATCTGATCACACGATGAGTAAAACCTCCATATTGAATTAACTTTACAGTTAAAGAGCTTGTGTCTTGTCATATACTTCATATTCTCAAAGGACATGAGTATCACATCAAAGATGGCAGCACACTTAAAATACAACTATGTGATACATACATACAAAATGATTTTGACTTAGTTTGTAAAAAAAGCATTGAAAATCTAGCAGGCTAAAACAGGCTAAAATATGAAGCAAAAAATAATGACAGTTGAAATAATGAAAGTATTTAAACTACAAAAACAACACACATCACCTTTAAAGTATTTACATGGATAATATATATAGATATATACAACAGTTCTTTCTGGTTCTCGATTCTGGCATAATGATAACAGCACTCCTACCTTTTCACCGTTTGTATCACTCCGCTTGAAGCAACTGTCATGGCATGCTGAGCAAATCCACCTTATTTTTATTTTTTTTTACAAATACTACTCTTGTAAACTGTAGTTTTAAGATTTTTTTTTTTTCTAGGCAAGAATGTAGTTGTTTAGACCTGAAATATGTGACTCATATTTAATCATAGTGCCTATTTTACAGTTTGTTTAGACGCTTTCAGAGATGCGAGCTCCAGGCCGTCAGTGGCCGTTCAGTGCTTGTGTACCCACCGAGAACAGCTTCATCTCGGCCAGTGCTTCGGGGATTTGCCGCTGGCTCTTATAGTGGTTAAACATGAGATATAATTCATTTTGGGTACATAAAACCGTCAATCTTTGGTCTTATTAATCTATTACTTGTTCCAGAGCAAATCGAATTAGGCTGTTAAATTTAATAATTTAATATTAAGGCTACATTTAACTTACATCCTGTAGAGCACTGCTTTTGCACGTTTGACTTAATTGTGCAATTGTGTTTATTTCCTATTAACATTTATAATGGCTATTGTTGTTAACTTAAATATTGTTTTACAATAAATATTATTTTATATGAATATGTTGTATTTGGTATTGAGAAAGGGTCCATTAGTGCATAATATGGACTGAGTGAAAGTTACATGAATACGCCATTAGATGGCAGCAAACTTTATGAGTGAATGAGACTCATCTAATGAGTCAATCGCAAGAGACTTTTAAATTGAAAGGGACTTTTGCAAACAAAGGAAGTTGTTTTAGCACTGTATGTTATGGAAAATTCTCTTAGCTGTAAAAAGGACAAATACAAGGATCGCTTTCCTCAGCAGACATTCAAACGGATTTTTATAATGGATATAATATTATGGACATCAACCTGAAGAATGAAGTTATATCAGACACAGGTAATGCTCTCTCTCTCTCTCTCTCTCTCTCTCTCTCTCTCTATATATATATATATATATATATATATATATATAACAACCAGTCTCTACCCTGATTTCAATCTCACATTTTAGTGAGACACTAAAACGAACAAAGTCTTTTGTATGGGAATCTGACTAGACTGGTTTGAATCAATATGTATTGTGAAAACCACTATACAAACAAAAATTGACTTGACTTGATTGGCTGGAACGTATGGTCTTGATTCAGTAAAAAGAACCGACTCTCATAAAGACTCATTTTCTTCTGAAAAGGCCAATTCTGCACAAGTGTGATCAGGTGTGGTACATTTAAGGCCAACACACCACATTAAAAGACACAGACAATCACCAGATTATGCTACATCACTTCTCAGACATTGCACGACCCGACAAACAGTGTTTCTTGCATCTGTCGGGTCGTGGATGTCTGAGAAGTGGCGTGGCATAATCTGGTGATTGTCCGCTTCTTTTGATGCAGTGCGTTGGCCTTATGCTGGGTTCAGACTACACAATATTTTTATTTGTTAAGATAGCCACTGTTTCAGATTATGTGATTTTGACTCCAAAATTCTTGTCTTGTCATGAACAAGAAACATGTCAGACTGCTTCCTGACCAATCATCGCTAGCCATCTTTAACGACGTGTGATGTCATCGAGAAGGCGGAACTAGTAATTGACTTCACAAAACTGTAAACAAACAATGGTTGTACTAGCTTAATGCTAATTCCAGTTTTCGAAATGTTATTTGGCTCAGGTATTTTTAAAAAATTAGCCCTTTTTGAATAAGAATTTGGTTCCCATATATATATACCGATGTCTTTAAATAAGCATTCTTTTGAGTCTAAAGAGAAAAGAATAGGTGTAAGTTACCCTGAGATGATATTGAATCAAAGGTGTCTGGGTAGAGGACACTCCTGGTTGTATTTTACCGGATATATTGCTGGCAATTGCTGCTATTAACTTGTGTCAGTGATCTCATATTGAACCATGAAGGACAGCATTATCTTTTCTCCCCTCATGGAAGGTTTGTTTCATTACTTGTAGACTATGTGTTCAATGTTTTCTTGCCCTAAGGGGTTTTCTATGTAATTGGGTGTATATTGAACTCTCTCCCCTTGAGTTTTGCACTCTAAACTTTTACATTACTAAAGTCCATCGCAACTTTTGAGACCTTGTGCTTAGTTTGAGATTAAAACTGATTAAATTAGAATCAGAATAAATTAAAATAGCATTATGCAAACATTAAATCAAAGCCACTTTTTTTTTTAATCCTGATCGGCAGCGCACACTGTTCAGCATTCAGCACTAAGAACAACCAAGGCACAACACCCACCATGTGTGCGGTCTGCTAACAGAAGCACAGCCCATTGCTCTGGGCTATAAACCCCTCCAGTTATAAGGGTACCTTCAGCCCTCCAGACCTCCGACTGGATGCAAGCATCAGGTGTATAATGAGGCAATAGCCAGAGGGGCTGGAGAAACGTGATGAGAAGAACATTTTCAGGCTTGATGTGGACCGATGGGTCTCCAAGCAAAACGGCTACAGCTGGGTGGAGCTTGAACATGACATACAAGAGAACAGTTAGTGCTAAAAAAGAGTCCCGGTTTGGCTGCTCTGCTTCCTGTAGTTTGCTCAGTAGTTGCATCACCACCATTCATTTATGATGAAAGGACAACCACCAAAATCTGAAGTGCGGAGGCAGAGAAATGCGGAGAATAGAACTTTTACAAGCTTAAATATAAATTTGTCCTTAAAGACCACATGAAATTGCTTTATAAGCACAGTTGGCTATCTTTTGTTGGCATATTTTGTACTGACCAAAGCAAGTTTATCTTGTTTTGTTTTTTGTTTGTTTGTTTGTTTTTTCAAATAGCCAAGTAAAATTCATTTCTAGATTTTTTTTTTTAAGGGACATAAAGGTAAAAATGCCAGGGTGATACAACTGTCCTGATATTAGATTCAAAATATTATGAAGAAAAATGATAAAGTTATTGGGGGAAAAACATTATGTGACATAATCTTATTCCTTATAAAAACAAAAACATAAAGCAGGAAATTATATCATACTGAAGACCCCTGCAGACCCTCACGATTGTGTGTCAAGGTAAATAATAATTGGTAACTCTTTATGTTACCATGTCCTTGTTACATGTACTTGTAATAACAGAGTGCATATTACACATAATTACATGCAACTAACCCTAAACCAAACCCCAATCGTAACCCTATAATAAGTACATGTTGTTAATTAATATTACTCAGTACTTAATTCACCCTTCGCCAGAAGTTTTACTGACAGGCAATCTGACCAATCATGATGTTGAATCCGTTATTTTGTCTGACAAACAAACCAGACAGGTTAGTTAATAAATTAACGTCGGTGGACTTGAACTTAAAAAATGGTGTGTATTGATATCTTTCTGTGGTTGAAAAAACATACCTTCTAATGTTAAAGTTAACTTTAGTTAGTGTTAATGTTAACTTTAGTTAGTGTGTAATGTTGCTGACGTAAACAACATTTGCAAAGTTATGACGCTCTAAAATTCAATGCAAAGGGAGATATTTTCTTTTACAGAAATTGCTTTTTAAGGACTACAACAAATGGCTTGTAGGGACTACAACAAGCTTCTTCCCATGTTGGTGACATCACAAACCCCCAAATTTACATAAACCCTGCCCCCGGGATAACACGCAACAAAGGGGGCGAGGCCATGTTGGGCTGCTTTAGAGAAGAGGAAGCGTTGTTGTAGTAGAGTGTTGTTACTCAGAAAAGAGTGTCAATTCATCATTTTCACAAAAGATTAACATGATTAACATGACAGCACATGCTAGTCGATGAGTTGAATCAACTCCACAGCAACTACATAAATGTATCCACTAACCATTCAGAAATGTCCAGTTGCATTCTAAAAGTTGTAACTTATTCCTGAGTCTCTCCATCAGTGTCCGACTCCGGTTTGAACAATGTAAGGCTGTAAAATTGTCATTTTAGCTGCGTGAGATTCTCCAGCTTTGTTATTGTTGAGCAACTGAAGCGCGAAAGTGGGCCAGGAGCAGCAGCTCATTTACATTTAAAGGGACACACACAAAAATTGTGTGTTTTTGCTCACACCCAAATAGGGGCAAATTTGACAAGCTATAATAGATTATCTGTGGGGTATTTTGAACGGAAACTTCACGAAGGGTCAAGTGCATTGCAAGATTAGTTTGGGTTGTAAAATGTGGTGCAGCTGCCCAAAACTACACTCTAAAAAATGCTGGGTTGTTTCAACCCATGTTTGGGTCAAATATGGACAAACCCAACTGCTGGGTTTAAAATGTCCTATTAATTTCTTTGGAATGCCATAGGAAGACGTTATATTACATGTAACAAGTTGCGCCTGTGTCGACCCGCACCTGATGAGCATCAGCTCTGCTTATTTGCGACCCAACGCTAATTTGCACTGCTCTTGGTAGATTGCGTTGGTCATTATGTAAATGATTTGACTGCGTCTGTGTTCTTTAATTTGCACGTCAGCAGTAGATCACGCGCAAAACTTGCCACTCCCATCGGTGCATTTGTGGAATTGCGCTCACACGCTAATTTGCCCCGTTTAGTAAATCTGGCCCTATGTTTCAAACATTTATTAAACTAGACACTCATTGAACCTCGTTTAAAAAAAATCTTGTTTTAATTCCACAGTGTATCCATGTATAATGTTTCATATCAAATCACACAAGGCCTTTGATGTGATGTACACATTTAACCATCTTTGAGATGTGCACAAGCGTTGGCTAGCCCTTGTGGAACTGAGCAGCTTGTGAGAATCATCACAGTGCCAGGTTGGGTTAGGTAATAACTGTGAAGTGCGGCATGGCTGGCAGTGCCAGGCTGGCAGGCAAACCTCCCACTCCAGCCCCTTCTTTTTGTGCCAGTTGTTTTGGGAATTGCCAAAGGGTTGTCGCACTGGACCGTAGTGAATGCTTGAAGACTAATTGGTTGGAAGGTGCTATATTTAGTCCTTTATAGGGGGAAATATGACTAGACAAAAAAGAAAGAGTTAGTAAGTCTGTTTCTTATCAGGCTGTAATAAATGTATAGCCTCAGAAGTTATTCATAGATTAAAGTGTCATATTAAGCTTTCTTTGCGGAAATGGTGGATTCTTCAGTGTTTTAAGAAAAGGATAGAACCTGCTTTTTTCTACTCCCTTGCCCTTTTTCGACCATAATGAGGATAAAGTGTTACTATGGCAACTGAAGTACTCAGGTACAATTTATCTTTGTGAGGCCCAGTTCTAGTAAGCACAGTGAAGCTTCTCATACATGGAAAAGAGGAAAATCAGAAGCTTGACAGAAAAAAAGCACCCTACATCTGTGAGGCTTATGTGGATAAAAATTCAATTAATTTGCTGATAATCACAAACATACAAGCATCAGCTTTTTTATACGCACAACAGGAGAAACCTTGCTGCACGCTAGGTTTTTGTTAATGAGCTAAGACTGCTCATTTTGGTTCCATCAGTTATCTGTCTTCACTCCACAGCTGCACATCAGAAACTGATCATGCATTGATAAGTCTTATTTCACCAGATGTCTCATGTAAATCACAAATGACTGCATGTTCAGGCAAAGAACTCCCCAAAAAATTCATGAAATGTTATTTTTTTTAATAAACATTTTACAATATTTTGTCTCATCTGTGCACATTATTTTAAAGGTAGGGTAGGCACTTTGTTCTTCACATCCTGATAGCAATCAATAATAGGAAAATGTCCTACCTGCCTATCTACATACGTATTTCCATACCTCCGCACAGAGATCACACGTCATCAGCGCATCAGCAAGGCTATGCAGAGTTGTAGACAGACAGTCACTGAGCACCACAAAACAAACAGCAGCACCTTTTACAGTTCCTCCTGAACCAAAACAACAAGCTTTTGCTGCTTTTACGGTATGTCATAATTACGTAATTACAACCCGTGACATTCTACCCAGAGCTGTTTACATCCTCAGACTTGGATTTATGCGTTTCTATATCAACACTGTCAATGGCAAAATGAATCTGCAGCAGTCAGGTGGTACAAGTAAAGCCCTAAGTGCACTTCCCTTTTTACACGTACGCGAGGATCAGCGTAGTGCGCGTAGTGCAAATTTCATCATCAAAAGGGGTTACACCTACTGTACATTTAACCCCTCACCCAGGTCCTACTCGCCCCACTCTGTGCGGGCCTCGAACCTGGGTCTCAGGCGTGGGAGTCGGACGCTCTAACAAGGAGGCTAAAGGCTGCAACCTCTAACGTTAGTCACTAGAGCATCTCTTAAGATCAAAGGAGTGCGGTTTACTCACACAGCAACTACTAGCTGGCCTCCGTTACATATGCACACCACCGGATTTTACGCATTTATTTATTTATTTTTTTTGCAGTGATTAGTTTATCCACAAGGTGGCAACCATGCCCTGGGGGCGTCAATTCACGGTAGTCGAAGAAAAACTGTATAAACAGAACAGATGGGAACGCATAGCAGCTATAGCGACAACGGAGGCCTACATAGACGAGAGATTGTGTGAAGAGGTTAGAAAGTACCCTCATTTTTACAACTCTACCATGAAAGAATACAAATATATTTACATGGGTTGTAACTCGTGGTGAGAGATTGCTCAAAACTGCACATGCATCAAATTCCTGTGTACGCGTACGAGTCAAATGAAGTATACTTTGCAAAGCTGTGCGACTGTAAAAAAAAAAATATGTATACTTTGGGCTTTAGAGCTCTGTAAGTTGTTTATGTTCATTATTATTGTAATGTTATGTGCTTTGAGACATGAGGTAATTGTGTACTAATAATGCCGTACGTCACTCTTCTCGTGGCGCTTTGCAGACTCTGCTGTGCGCGTTCATGTGTTTTGGAGGAGGCGTGGCTTTGGAGACGCTCTGGAGGGAGGGTGGGATCTCATGCTTTCAAAGCTAGTTTGCTATTGCTAGCCTCTCTGAAATAGCCTACCCTACCTTTAAGTTATTTTCGTATTGTTTAATCAAAATGTCTCATAAAGTGCCTTCACTTTTGGCTAAAATCACAAGTCAAGGCAGTCTGGCATTATTTTAAGGTGACGTGACACGTTACTACATGTACTTACAATATTAATAACAGTAAATTATGCATAATTACAAGTAACTAACCCTTAACCAAACCCTAACTCTATAGTAAGTACATATAGTTAATTAATTAATATTACTCAGTACTTATTTGAATAAGTACAATGTAACCTCAACATAAAGTGCAACAAAAAAAAAAAAAAAAAAGAAAGAAAGAAAAGATCTGTTAGCATCCAAAAGATCTATGTTTTGCCTGCAGAATGTCCTATTTCTCTTGGAAATTTAAAAAACAAAAAAAAAAAAACAAATCTGTTGAACAGAGCAGCCGAATAATGAATAATGTTTGATATGGTGCGACTGAAACCTTCTCAGGCTTTCCCGTGGTTCTGCCGTGCATGCAGGTCAGGCTGTCAGAATATGTTACTGTAATTTGACTTAAGCTCTGAGCCCAAGGGAAAGAGGTTTGTTACCTTTGCAGAGTATTGCAGGCAACTCTTTTGATGGCTAGAGGACACAAGAGAGCAATGGAGAAGAAATGAGTGAAGTAATGTCCAGAGAGTGTGGTTCAGTCAGCTAGCAACCTTTGAGTTACCTCTGGCCTCATGGTTCTGCGAGCTTGTCTGATACAGTGTACTTTTCAGGACATCCTCAGGCCTCAGTGATAGTCATCAGATGCTCCAAACTGTCACAGACAATAAAACACAGGAAAAACATTATAAACACTAAAGTGACCTCAGACAAAATGGCCGCGACCCAATGTATCAGACCAAACAGCATCAGATGAAACAGCCTTAACTAAAGTCTTATCTCAAATGCCACCCTATGCCCATTCACTCCTCCTACGAGTCCACACTCTTAGACTGTTTGAAATCAGCTGTTTTGTTGACTTCATGCATATGCAAACAGTGGCCATTGCCAGGGCCATTTCTAGCCATTTTGGTGCCCTATAGCAAACTGCATGTTTTCTAACACTTTAAAATTGAAATTTCCAGTGAGTACAACATGTTCAGCATGTTCAAACAGAAAATGTGTCAACATTTTATAACATTGGCTGTTGTACGTATTGTGTATTGTATTCTGCAGTGAGATATGAAAAATGTGTTGGCCTCAAATACAGCTTTACTACTGATGACAGTGATATAACTGACCTAGGAATGACGCAACGGACCAATAAGAATCAAGAAGCCATGCAAGTCTTTATAAATTGATAATCTGCCCTTGTAATCATAATTTGTGTAAAAAGATTTTACAGCCACTAGTGTTCAATTCAGATGGAAACTGCAGTGAAGTTTTTGGAGTTCTATAGAGGCACTTTCCACTGAGCCTATGTTGGGCAGGGTTGTCTGAGGGCCATGGTCCTGCAGAGTTTAACTCCAACCGTTATTAAACACACCTGAACCAGGTAAACAAGATGTTCAGGACCTCTACTAGAAACTTTCTTGCAGGCACAGGTTGGAGGTAA
The DNA here is from genome assembly GCF_019924925.1 of Ctenopharyngodon idella. Classification (NCBI taxonomy): domain Eukaryota; kingdom Metazoa; phylum Chordata; class Actinopteri; order Cypriniformes; family Xenocyprididae; genus Ctenopharyngodon; species Ctenopharyngodon idella. The sequence goes on along the minus strand of NC_067233.1, from coordinate 26,311,001 downwards.
ACTCTGCAAGACGTTGGCCCTCCAGGAGCAGGATTGGGCACCCCTGGGATAGGGCCTTTGAAGAACCTGATGAAACAGTCTTTGAAATATGAAATGGCATTAATAACTTACATTTTACTCAAAATGGTGTCTTTTTACAGAGTTTTGGAAGCAGAAGCTTTTTTAGAGGCTACGCAACTCCACTTTGCTCTGAGGCCACCTTGTAGAACTGTACAAAACTTTTATATTTCTGCATGTTATTTGTTTTTTCTGGAGACCTGAAGTATTTTTGTCAAGGCATAATTTTGTTTGGTCTAAAGGCTGTGGCCTGACGCTGTGGTTTGAGGATGTCCTGAAATATATTATAGATTTGTTCAGCTCAAACAGATTTGCTCAGCTCAACATGCTAGACCGAGAGTTTAAACCCACGCTAAACCTTGTCCTTCTGTCTCCGTCAGCAGTCTTTTTCATGTAGTATGCAGTGGCTCCTGATGCTTCCATGTTACAGTCAAAATTAAATATGCTGTTATGTGCACATTTTTGTGCTGCTGGTGTTCAAGATGTTTCAATAAAACATTATGCTGCACTATAGACAATTTGGAACCTCCTACTGTACATAATCTTGGAATTGCACTCAAGGTTCAACATCCATCTTGAAAAAAGTGTGATTTGATGTCCTGTGAAATATCGAAATATAATTTTTCTGTGAGTTTGTGTATGTGTGTGTGTGTGTGTGTGTGTGTGTGTGTCATGTTTTTGTGACATATCAGGACACAAATTTGTATAATGACATGGGTATGACATAGGTATTACAAGGAGAGGGTGAGGGTGACTTATGAGGACATTACCCCATGTCCCCATTTTTTTAAAGGCTCATAAATCATACAGAATGAGTTTTTTTGAGAAAGTAAAAATGTGCACAGTTTCCTGCGATGGGTAGGTTTAGGTGTAGGGTTGATGTAGGGCGATAGAAAATATGGTTTGTACAGTATAAAAATCATTACGCCTATAGAATGTCCCTACAATTCACAAAAACAAATGTGTGTGTATATATGTATATATATATATATATATATATATATATATATAAGAATGTTAAAGTTATGTTAGGTTCTTGTGATGGGTAGGTTTAGGGTTAAGTTCCTGTAATGGTAGGGTTAGAGAAGTGTAGGGAAGGGCCATAGTATAGTAACTTTTAAGATTGTGTCAAACATTCTTATATGATATTTAAGATGTTGTCTTTGTGGAGTACGACTAAAGGACCCCACAATGTCATAAATTCCTTATCTTACTATCTTAGTGGGGTCATTTGGACCCCACAAAGTAGTATAAACAAGGATGCGTGTGTGTGTGTGCATGCATGGATGCGTGTGTGTGTGTATTGTTATAGAAAAATATGAAATGTTGACAGCGTCACAATGAACAAACAGCCTATTTCTGAGTAGGGTTCATGTTAATATAATTTGATATGTAATTTCAGTGCATTTTGTGTTCGTGGATTTTGTTTGTGCCATAATTGGAATAGGAAAATGAATTTTATTGGTGAGTCATGCCACCATACTGTTTTGTTTACATTAGACCATGGCATATGATTCACTTTGAGTATCTCTGCCTCCAATTTTGTCTGGAACATGGCATTAGCTTTGTAGTTGTAGAAATCAGACCACAAAGGTAGTGGCTCTAAAATAAGCAATCAATTTAGTGGTAGAGATCTCAAAGCCCAGATTTAATTATGGTTTATTTTGAGAGCTGTGCTAATTAGAGCTTGAAAATGGAGACACAGAAGTGGCTGCAAATATGAAACGCTCTGTTGTTCTTGGAGTTGGAGTGAAATTCAAAAAGATATGCATAAAACTTGCATTCCCATCTTCCCTGGTCTTTTCAAATACATGCTGTGAGCAGTTCATGACTGATTATGCCGTGTGGGTTAGCTAAGGCTATGTGCTGAATATGCATCACCAGGTCTCTTTTCTTCAGGAGTTCGACACCTTCGGAGCTTCAGGCGCCTGACAACCAGTTGGAGGGTTTCGCAGCAGCCATTTTGCAGAAAGAATGCTTCCCACACATTAGTTTAATTTGTTTACTAGCTATTTCACACATGGGGGCACTTAACGCTACACTAGCATTTAGCCAGTGCATGTGTTTGAAAGAAAAGAGAAAGAGAGAGAGGAACAGAATGGTCCAAAAACAACTTAATTGAGAGAAGCTGAATCTCAGTTCACATTGATATAGTACTAAGTGTGTACTGACAAGTGCATCCTGACAAGTACCCTGGCAACCACCCACAACACGCTAGCATTGTGGAGGTGACTTTTGCTCAGGCAAGCACCTAAATTTACTTTTCAGTGTTCTGGGATGCACTAATTTAGGTTTGCATATATGTGAATTTGCACTCAATCAGTCACTTACAGTATTTTACACAAATACTTGACCTGTGTTTGAGTGAGCTGCTCGCATTAGCCTGTGGCTATATCGATCTAATGCTAATAAATGCTAAATGAGCACTTTGTGCTCTGCCTCAACAGTGAGCATTAAATATGATTCTAAATGTCACCTTATAGAATTGAGAGTTCCAGTCCTGGAATACAACAATCTAGCCATTCTAAAACCCATGATATAAATACACATTTTTTGTACAGCAAGGTCCTGTTATGTCAGAGACTATCCTATAGGTGCAAATGCCAAACAACACAGATGATGCCTACGCAGGGGACTTTGAAGGGAGAACGATCATGTTGTGGGGTCATTCCAAACGGAAGATCTCAAAAATAACTGCTCAAAGAGCCCTTCGAAAGGTTTTCTGTGGGATCAACAGATGGTCACTTCACTTCCAAGATTATTTGCACTGCAACGAAACATATTCCAGACCAATCGTCATAAATCTGCACGTGTAAAATAAACCAGCTGCACCTGCAAACAAGCTTTTGTTTTGAAGTAAAACTGTGAAAACCTTTGATGTTTCATAGTTTCATAGAAGTCTATTATTATTTTTTTAACTTTTAAAACCTCTTAAACCCCTGGCTTTCTGTTGCTTTTCTGATGTATAATTTCATTTGATCTGTTACTCTAATTAAGAAGAGTAAAAAAGTACACACAATGATGTTTCGTTTATACAATAATTGGTATACTGCTGAACTACTGACCTTTTCAGTTTTATTAGCTGAACTCATATATTGTACTGAATGTAACATATTACAATAACTATTTAGTAAACTAAATAAAACAAAACTATTTAAAAAAGAAAGCATCCATAAATCTAACAGTATCAAAGCATTTATTATCAGTTTGCATTCAAAAAGTGAATATTAATGAGGCAAAATCATATGTAAAGACTGATGTTCATTAATGGTACACTATATTGCCAAAAGTATTGGGACACCCCTCTAAATCATTGAATTCAGGTGTTCCAATCACTTTCATGGCCACAGGTGTATAAAATTAAGCACGTAGGCATGCAGACTGCTTCTACAAACATTTGTGAAAGAATGGGTCGCTCTCAGGAGCTCAGTGAATTCAAGCGTGGTACCGTGATAGGTTGCCACCTGTGCAATAAGTCCATTCATGAAATTTCCTCACTACTAAATATTCCACTGTCAACTGTTAGTGGTATCATAGTGGAAGCAACTGGGAACAACAGCAACTCAGCCACAAAGTGGTAGGCCACGTAAAATCACAGAGTTGCGCATTGCGCAGAAGTCACCAACTTTCTGCAGAGTCAATAGCTACAGACTTCCAAACTTCATGTGGCCTTCAGATTAGCTCAAGAACAGTGCGTAGAGAGCTTCATGGAATGGGTTTCCATGCCCGAGCAGCTGCATCCAAGCCTTACATCACCAAGTGCAATGCAAAGCGTGGGATGCAGTGGTGTAAAGCACGTCGCCACTGGACTCTAGAGCAGTGGAGACGTGTTCTCTGGAGTGACGAATCACGCTTCTCTGTCTGGCAATCCGATGGACGAGTCTGGGTTTGGCGGTTGCCAGGAGAACGGTACTTGCCTGACTGCATTGTGCCAAGTGTAAAGTTTGATGGAGGGGGGATTATGGTGTGGGGTTGTTTTTCAGGGGTTGGGCTTGGCCCCTTAGTTCCAGTGAAAGGAACTCTTAATGCTTCAGCATACCAAGACATTTTGGACAATTTCATGCTCCCAACTTTGTGGGAACAGTTTGGGGATGGCCCCTTCCTGTTCCAACATGACTGTGCACCAGTGCACAAAGCAAGGTCCATAAAGACATGGATGAGCGAGTTTGGTGTGGAGGAACTTGACTGGCCTGCACAGAGTCCTGACCTCAACCCGATAGATCACCTTTGGGATGAATTCGAGCGGAGACTGCGAGCCAGACCTTCTCATCAACATCACTGCCTGACCTCACAAATGCGCTTCTAGAAGAATGGTCAAAAATTCCCATAAACACACTCCTAAACCTTGTGGAAAGCCTTCCCAGAAGAGTTGAAACAGTTATGGCTGCAAGGGGTGTGCCAACTACATATTAAACCCTACTGATTAAGAATGGGACGTCATTAAAGTTCATGTGTACGTAAAGGCAGGCGTCCCAAAACTTTTGGCAATATGGTGTATATAACTGGAATGGTAACAAAGACACTTTGGAACTCTTAAGAACGAAGGGTTCCGCCAATCATCCATGAGTGTTTACGTGAAGAAGGTCCGGCTACTGTGATAACATTTTTTCAGATTGGCTGCAAATATACTTTAGCCATGACTATATTCTAAATATTGCAATATATGCTTTATTTGTTCATTTTAGAGACTGCAGTTATTTTTTTGTAGAGCATTTTTTAATGTGTCGACACTGAGCATTTCAAGTTTGCTTGGAGACAATAGGAAGGGGATATTACCTACTGTATTCTAATTATTTTTCAGAAATCTATACCTTTGAGCTCACGGCTTAGCAGTCCCTGGGGTGTTTTCCGAAAGTTTGAGCAAATGCTAAATGATCATTTCTCCAGCAGCGACTCAAAATGAGTGAGGTTGGCTCAGTAATCCCTTTTATTGAACGCCGCTGGTTTTCAGACTGAGTTCTGTCTTTTATCGAACTGGTAAAAAGGGAATATATACGGAGTTAAACTAAAAAGAAATCTTGACAGTTCACCCAAACTCACTGAATGTCCAATAAAGAACTATTAATTATTTACAAAATAAAATTGCTGAAGGCCAGATACAGAATGCTGTTTCACACCGTACCGTCTCAGTACTTTTCGTGCAGATTGAAAGATAACCTGCCACCATTATCCATCATCTCAGTCAATCTGGTGGGATTTTAGTTGCTTCATTACTGTGCAATATCATTGTTTGTATCCAGAGGTATGAATTTTGTATGATGAGCCCTGCTCTGCCACAGCAACACGCACTGAATATTCAAACTCCTGGAGCCCTTGAGAAATCTTGGATGCTTTCTTTTCTTTTTTTTCCCCCTCAAATTTGTCTTTATGCCATGTATGTTTAAATCTTCATGTCATGCATTTTTAAATCTGTTTCATCTTTGCCATTAATCTGAGGCAACCTAGGTGGGTTATTTTGCCATGTGTAAGGAGATTCTCTCAAGTCACAAACAATTCACTTCCCGTTCCGGCATAATGCATTTGTCCTGTTGTCAATTTGTACTTGGTCTTTAAATTTAGATGAATGCTTTGTTTTAAACAACTTTTACTCATTTCTGCATGCCAGTGATTTCAGCAAATGTGTACAGCAATACCTTTTCTTGGACTTGAGTACAATGAAATCCAATTTATTGTTGACTTAAAGGGATAGTTCACCCCCAAAAATAAGTTCATTTACTCACTCTCATGTCTTTCTAAACCTATATGACTACTTTTTGCAGAACACTGACCAAATATTTAAGCAATTTTAACAGTAAAATCATGGCAGTCTTATCATGGTGGCCTTATCTTTTGTAAGAAAGTCATACAGGGATGTGTTTACTGTACAAGGATGTAACTCACATAGTACAATGCATCACGTGAGAAATTATAGCCAGTCACAACTGTTTCCCGAAACCATAGTAACTTATGTAATTGGGATACACTTTAATTCCATATGCATGTGGTTTGGTCAGTAAGTAGCTTTCTCCGCAATGTAATTTCTCTACGATTCTGCCATAAATAGCGAATATGGCATCTGAGGACTACTTCACAATTTTTGTTCTCCATTGTTTTGATTTTTTTTTCCAGATGTTTGATTCACATTCTCATATGCATTAGAGGTGGGTGAAATGAGGTACAATAGGTTTATTTAACATGCAGTGAGAAATACTACAGAAATTGAATAAGCAAATGTATGTAAATAAAACACTGCATAGTCTTCACTTTATGAATTAAATCTAAATTGATGGCAAATTGTTGGCTAGAATATTAAATGCAGCAAATTTAATGCTGATAGTCACATCTTTGGCTTGTGAGAGTGACAGGACAGACTGTCTTGTAGAGAGTTTATGAAGTGCTGCTAGCACTCAATAATTATTCCTGGAACTCTGAACAGACGGTGATCAACGGCCCACTTTAAACATTTTGGAAGAGTGTCTTTATGATAATGAAAGTTATTTGGTTTATTTATGCTGCTGAACTAAACTAAATGTTCTATTACATTTTTAGAGTTGTGGAGAGACCCAAAATCTCCAAGTCGGTAAATTTGGGTGAACTAGGGACCTCTATTCTGTGCTTCTTCTCACATTTCTTTGTGAATATTATGTAGTACACAGTTTCGCACAAGTTTTGAATGCACAATTAACAAATAATCGTGCGTTCATAAAGTAAAAGAGCAAAAGTTCTAATGACAACAATTACATTTACTGTTCACTGTATTGTTGCATTTGTGCAGAGCCCCTAAAGAGACATGGTGATGGAAAAAAATATGAGATGGGAGGAAAAATTATGTTTTTACCTGTGATGGTATTTGGCCATAAAAGGTTGGCTTTGGGCACCAGGGGTAAAAAACCACCACAGTTATTAAATTAAATTCATAATTAACAAATACAGTTAATATAGGGATGATGCTTAATCAGTTATTTATAGATATTAGATAGGACAAGGATCAACAAGATTTGGTTTAAAACTTTTCTATTCAAGCTCAATTCAGATCATGATATCACATCTCAGTTCAGTAAATCGTATAAAAAATAAATAAATACATTTTTGTGTTTTGTGTATGCTCCGAGAAACTTTGCGTTCACTCGCAAAATGTTTGAGCTCCCCCCCAGAAACTTTGCGTCAGCTTGCAAAACTTTCTTTGTGAATATTTCTTATGCAAATTTTCTCAGTGGGAATGCAAAAGTTTTGCGAGTGAACACAAAAGTTTCGAATTATTATTTTTTTTTCTTCTCCCATCTCACATTTTTTCCACCACCATGTCCCTTTAAGGGCTCTGTATGTGTGTTGCTCGACATTAAGCTGTATACACCACTAACGTACTAACATTTCAAATGTCCACTTTTTCTCCTTTTCAGTACTGTAAGAGAATATATCCTGAGAATATTCACCAAAGGGAGAACACATGGATAGCATGGACCCAATTATATCCACGATTAAACCTGAACGACTCACTGGGAAAGACTGTAAAGACTAAAAGATGCATAAAGTACTCAAAACTTTTTCAATAACCAGCCTGTATCAAAAGCATCCCTTGGTGACTGCTTCAAGCAGTGCCATTATGCATGATGACTGTGCTGTTATTTCACTTTGATAGTACATATACAGTAGAAGTTGAGCATCAGTATCCAGCTTTCAGTTGCTAGGTCATCAGTAAACTTTATCGTCACTTTGGTAGGAAAGTGTCAGCAAAAAGCATAAATATAAATGTAAACCTTGATAGAGGATCTGCCAACAACAGGGTGTTTAGCAGAGTATAGGATGAAAGGAAGATAATGCCTGAAGCAACCTTCAATTGCTGGTTCTGCTGAGTTCTACTGCGTCGCAATGTGTCAGGACGTACACTAACTTTGTCCTGTAGGGCACGGCAAGAGCCAGCTAAAAGTCTAGCAAATGTTTTGGCTGGGTGCCACATTAGCCAGGAGCATTAGGACTCCAACAGTGTAAAACAAAATTGAAGTGTTCTTAGAGCTTAAGATGATGAAGTAACAACTATGCATGTATTTTTTGAACTGAATTAATTAATGCAAATGTAGTGCAGTCAAAATTAACATTTTAATTTTTGCAATTCATTTGAAATATTGGTAGCACTTTATTTTACAGTACGTGTACTTTCCTGGTACATATTTAGCAATTATGTTGTACATACAGGTAAAAGAGTGGTAACACAAGGTACATACCTGACATGAATGTACATGGAAACTAATAAGATACACTGCTGTACTTTTTAATGTACATACATGATAATTACTTTGTACCTATAGACAAGTGTTGGGTAATAACAGGCACTCACTTATAGTGACCGTATGTGGTAACTAACAGACACTTTACTGTACTTACTAATGGTATGTCCATGGTAACTATGTTGTACTTATGGACAAGTGTGGGTAATAACAGGCACTTACGTGTGGGAACTAGTAAGACACATTACTGTGCTTACTAGTGGTATATACATGGTAACTATGTTGTACTCACCGACAAGTGTGGACACACATAACAAACACTTACTTACAGCGTGTGCAAGTTAACAACAGTACAAAACAGAGGCTTACCAAATAGTGTTGTTTTCTCACTGATGCCATTTAAAAAACAAAATTCTCAAGAAATAAAGTAATTGTTTTGCTGCACCATGAATGTACTTTATGTAGTGTTTTATGAACTGTTAATGCTAAATTGCTCTCCGCAACAGTGCATCTTATTTTACAGTCCTTATTAGTTAATATGCTTATGCTTATTATTACAAAGGTTAAAGAGCTGGTAATTCCTATGTAATGTTTATGTACAAGGATGCACTTTAATTTACAGTCCTATTTCCATATACTTATTATGAACATACTAGTGAATATACCAGTTAGTTAATGTGTAAGTTACACATTACTTACGTTGGGAGGGGGTTATAAGCATGGTACAAGATACTTCTTGAGTACTGGATGATATACTATTGTGGTTCAGCTTGCCTAATCTTTACTCTTTAATGATTCACTTAACCGATTGGTCCAGTAGGGGTATTTTGATGACATACATACATACATATAGATCAGTAACACTGCAACTGTACTTGGTATACTCAGTTGTCATGTGTCAAAAGTCTTGCCTAAAAGGACTACTTGATAAGTATCAACACTATGAAGTGCTGTTTAGTTACTGCAGAGTATCATATTGGTAAGCACATTTGTTTCACAGTAGTTAAGTAAGTGTCCGTTATGTGTGTCCACACTTGTCGGTGAGTACAACATAGTTACCATGTACATACCATTAGTTAGTACAGTAAAGTGTCTGTTAGTTACCATATACGGACACTATAAGTGAGTGCCTGTTATTACCCAACACTTGTCTATAGGTACAAAGTAATTACCATGTATTTACCATTGGAAAGTACATCAGTGTTTCTTATTAGTTTACCTTGTGTTACCACTCTTTTACCTGTATGTACAACATAATTACTATATATGTACCAGGAAAGTATACGTACTGTAAAATAAAGTGCTACCAAAATAGTTAATGTGTCAAAAAATAGACAAATAACAAAGCTGCGTTTTTTTTTTTTTTTTTTTTTTTTTTAATAAATGTATGGCAGAAATAGTATGAGTAGTATGTATACATTTCTGAATTCAGCCTATAGGTGCATTCACATTAGCAGTATTTCAGCAAAATATCACGGGCAAAAAAGTTCTGTTGTCAGCAGAGTAGTGATGTATGAAGCACAGCTCACACAGAAGTCACTTTTAAACCAAGCAGGCTACTGTTGGTCATCCGTGTGACCAACTTGAACCTGTTCCAAAATCTGCGCTGGGAAATCTTCCACCCTCACACAAAACTCCAGCTTGGATTGCTATTGAAATTACTGGATTTTGTCAATGGTATCAAACAATGATAAATGTAGCCTTATGGTTTGGGATGATATGCGCACCATCGAACCAAACCATCCTGGCAAAAGATGGATCACGACAAGTTATAGGTGGAAAGTTTAACTTCAAAGAGTTGTCTGATGGATCTTTGGAGAAAACAAAAGTAATCTTCACAGTTTGCGAAGCCAAAAATTACCACAGAAGTAATTGTTTTTTTTTTTTTTTTAATTATCTAAACGGGACTTCGGCAATCTAAATTACAAGAGTGTGTTACTTTTGGGTGGAAAACTAAATCTGTAAGTGAGAAGGTAACTAATGCTTTATTAAATGAGCAGTTTTTAGCTACCCAATAAGCCATAGTAAAAGACAATGGACTGAGAGAAATCATTCAGATTCTATTTGGACACTCCTGTAATGATCTGCCCTCAAGAAAAAGCACTGTGTCAAGAATACAAGACTTTGTATGAAAGTGAGAGATAACGGAGGATAAACATGCTTGAGCAATGAAAGTTAGTCACTGTAATGGGAGACCTTGACTTCTGTAAGAAATGATACCATACTTGTGTGTCACAGCTCACTTTCAGTCATAAAGAATTGAAACTCTGAATAAAACAGAAGAGTGACACTATGCCGAGGCACGTGCTGGTCATCTTTTGGATGTCGCAAAAAGGATGGAACATTCAGGAAAAGTTAACCACACAGTACTGATACTGTTTGTGACATACCTGCAGCCACAGTCTGGAAAGAATGGCCATGGTTTCCCTTCACAACAAGTGGCCAGATGTTTCAAGATTGTCAGGCACCTTAAACATATTCCAACAAATGCTCAGGAATTAATAGAACAGCAAGTTGCACTTGGACAGAAGCAAGAATGTCTTGTTCAGGATGTTACAACAAGATGGAATTCGACCCTAGAGATGGTACAGTTGGCTTTCGTGGCCACTTGTTCTTTGACGTTGGCTTGTTGTATCACGGCCTTTACTCTCAGGTCACATCATCCAAAAGAAGGGAGCAGCTTTGACCTTTGATAATGTGAATAGAGTGGTCTGTCTCAGTAAGTTTGTATTTGGGTTTAGCTGGTTCTCTTTGTTCCAGTATTACCAGTGGTTTTAGACCCTATACTGACACCAGTTGGCCTGGATGCATGAAGGTTGTTTATGAACTACTGCTGCTTGATACCAAAGCCATTCTTTTCTGTTTCATACAACACATATCCATATAATTTACATTACTGCTGTCACGATCACCAGCTGGAGAGCCCTTGAGAACCACCAGGGGGCACTCAATCACACTATTGACTAGTGTCATTCTCTTACGGACTTCATTCCCCATAATCCATTGCCTGGACTCATCAGCACTCATTGCTTTCAGCTGTGGCTTATTTACCTTGTTTGTTCAGCCTATATAAGTCTTGTCAATTCTGTCATTCATTGCTAAGTCTTGTATGTGTCTGTACTGTACTGGTTTCATGTCTCTTGGTTTTTGTATTCTCTGCCTGTTCCCTTGGGTTTCTCTGTTTTGCCTCAGCCTTTTACTCACTTATCGTTTGGTTTGTTTGTTTGCGTATGACATTTTGCCTGGAGGTGGATTACAATTGCGGATTACTCTTTTAATAAATACTGCATTTAGATCCTCAACCTTCCATCTCAACTATATTCTGTAGTATAACTTAAGTTACCTTAAAGTCTAATGAAAATATGTATTTTTATATGATTTTAAATTGATAAAAATGTCCATCTCATTTTTATTCTTATTAGAATTGCTTTTTAATCTTAAACTACTCCCATAACAATAACACTCATAAAATACCTTCAAATGCCACACACCTCAACACTTGGTACGTGAAACACAACAAGGGTAGCAATCAACCAGCTTATAATTTTAAGTACAAGGACAAACCCACACTGAAATCACAGAGAAAAATTTGTAAGAGTGTAAATAAATATAAATTTATAAAATATATATCTCCAAATCTACATGACAGTGCTCTTGAAGTTGCTATCAGTTCTTTCTTCAGCACTTTTCATTTGATCTAGAATTATTTTCTGCAGTGCATGTATATTTGGAACCAAGGCCAATTGTAAGGCAAGCCTTCTTAATTCATCTATTATTTTGAATATATATTTCAGCCATTAAAAACACAATAAATTCTCAGTGCTGAACCCTTATTAGCATTTTGCAGGGCTCGCACTTCACTGCTTGTTTTGTCTTCACAGTTCTTCATGTTGCTGGGTGATTTCTGCTGCAGAGAGCTGGTTTATAGGGACATAAAGTGAGAAGAACTGACGGTGCTAAAAAATACTGTCATTCAGGCCTGATAGTATCACATTTTGTGATTTTGCGTAACAACTACAGAACCTCATCCTCCAGTTATTCATGAGAAACGGTCTTTTCCACCATCTGGTCATTATAAAAGATCAAGACACAATGCATAAAACCTAACAAATCATATTATAAATGTACAACACTACTAAATGCTGTGACGTTACCCTCTAAGAGGCAAAAGGCAAGAAAAAAATTGGTCATATGCCTCAAGAGTGTCATTACAAAAAAATATAAACTCTTTATCTTTATCACACCATTGTTATTATTGGAGCAACCAAAACTGCAATAACAAGCATGTCTTTTTACCATGTTAACAAGGAGCAGGTATGATTCATGGTCTAATCTAAAAAAATCCATCAAGCTACTTCTAGACATAGAAGCACAATGTGTTTCTAAATACACATGTTTTTCAATATACATGTAGATATTTTATGAAGACTTGTTCAGAACACTTAGAATAAAGAGCATGAGTCATATGAACCAACCCTGTACTAACTCACTTTCATTAAATTGAAACAAGAGACCAGTTCAACTGTATTAAGGTGTGATTTAATCAAAGCTCTAGGCATGTAATATTATTCACATAAACGCTCACAACGATGGAATGTGCATGTGTTTCTGCTCATAAAAAAATTAAGATGTGCTAATTATCCATTTAGTCAGTGCAGGCACGAAATCAAAGCTTTTTTATGCCCGACATGCCATTTTAGATCTGAAATACGCACATCTCTAATTATACTTGCAGTCCAGCGGTCTCACATTACATCATACAAGAAAAATTTGGTGACGCTTTTAAAATCAACTGAATTTTGCTTGATCTTGCGGGTGATTTGAGGATAGTGGGTCTCATTCACTAACCATGCATTAAATCTGCACACGAACGTTTTCATGAACAAATAATGATTAATCTATCCAAAGTTAGGAATTTAACTTAATATTGGAATATCGCATAAACATTTGCGAATAAAGCACCATTTCCATCCTACTGTATTTGTTCAAGACAGCAAAATCATCACTTCTTGGGAAATTGGCACAAAATATCTGTAATAAAACTGAAAGTTGCTGTAATTGGGGAAGAAACTGTGGCTCTATTGTTTTCCTACAGCATAAATGACTTACGCACAGACGAAACGCAATAAATGTTGACATGTTATCTTGAGTTCGGATGCCTGGTGTTTGGGAATGCAATAGTGTGAGACACTTCTGGGAGGGAATTAAACCAAATCATTTTAAAGACAGACTTCAGCTCAGGCATTTCAGAATAATCAAACCAACATTGCTGTGCAATGAAACTGTTTCTCTGGTTAGTCCAGTTTTTCATTCAAATCGGTTGAGTTTGTTGTTGTGCATCGAGGGATTTATTCAGTAAATGTGTTTCCATCATAAATTATGTGCATGTCTTCTTATCAGATAAAAATATTATCCACTTCAATTGAGTGCATAGGTTTTGTATGTGTATTTTTAGGATTTATGCCCATTTTGGTATTTCCATCCAGCGTTTTTGTGTGATATCCCAAAATATGCATAAAAATAGGTGGATGGAAACATAGCTAGTAATATTCGTACTAAAATATATTTTAAATTAACTTTTAAATGTAGTATCAACTGAATAAAAAATACAACATATATCCAAAACTCATGTACACTGGGTGGCCTGAAATTTAAACATAGATATTTCATTTAAAATACTTGATAATTCTAATCCTTGTTTTTGTTTATTAAATTATATACTTGTCTGCCACAATAGCGTAACATATTTATCTTTATTTGTGGGGGTTTTCCCAAAAAATACTGAGCAAATATTTTTGAACTGGTTCAGCTGGTTCATTAAAAAGATTCATCAAATTATTTATTTGTAAATCAGATATTCCTTGGTGTAATAACGTGCTCAAGTTTCCATTCTATTACAAGTTTCCAACTTGTAATATAAACTATTATTTGTTAGCCCACATTTGTCACCCAATTTAAAACACTTGCTAAAAATGCTTGAAATGTACAGTAGATGACATACGGGCCCTCTTCTGATTAGTTCATTGACAGATTCTGGGCTCGTTTTACATGCTGTTTACACTCTCCCTGACAGTTTCAATAGCTTTGGTGGAAAGCATCATGGAAGAGTACAGCTGGCTAGCAGCTCTCAACTTCATTAGCTTCATTAAAATACATGGCCTAGTGCCTATCAAGTACCTGTGTACGATTAAGAGAATGGCTTCACTTTCATAACTTCAATCTTTCCTCCTTCTCTATTTGAGAGGAATCACCAGAGAGTGAATTCTGTCAGAGCTGGGAGGCCACAAACACAAAACCACACTCTTAGAAAACAGGTTCTATATAGAACCCTAGGGTTCTTAACTCATTTTAAGGACCCTTTATGCCAAAAAAGGTTCTATATCAGGAGAAATGTATTAAATGATTGTAGGCCATAATGTATGGAAGCTTGTTTCTGCCATGAAATAAAAAATAAAAAAGGTAATTGCGACTTTTTATCTCACAATTCTGACTTTTTTTTTTTTTTCTCAGAATTGTGTGATATATACTCACAATTGTGAGTTATAAAGTCAGAATTGTGTGATATAAAGTCAGAATCTAAAATCTTGCAGTTCTGAGAAAAAAAGTCAGAATTGTGAGATGCAAACTTGCAGCTGTGAGAAAAAGCTTCCATAATAATGCTTCCATGTTTAACATAAAATGTAGTTAGAAACCCCTGGGGGTAGTCTTGGCCTAATGGTTAGAGAGTCAGACTGGTAACCCGAAGGTTGCGGGTTTGATTCTCAATACCGGTGGGAAATTACTCAGTGATCTTGAACAAGACACCTAACTCCCAATCGCTCCCTGAGTGCCACAGCCAAAATGGCTGCCCATTGCTCTGGGTGTGCGTGTGCACTAACTGGATGGGTTAAATGCAGAGGACAAATTCCGAGTACCATACATGGGTTACCATACTTGGCCTTCACATGTCACAGAAAATGTTTTATATATGAAGTGCCTGACATAGCCCTTCAACCTTTTGAAGGGCTATATTGATTGCATTTGCGACTCTCAGACGTCTCACTGCCCAATAAATGGCTGCTTACTCCGTCAATTGTTGCATCTAAAGCTCCCACTTAGCAGCAGGAAGTTGCTTGGCATGTGGATGGTAAAAAGCTGCTTTACTTTCGATTTGCTTCTCAAAGAATATTGTTTATTTTCACTTTCTAAAAGTCTTGAAAAATCAAAGATTAAGTACTTGTGCAAAACTTGCTTGTTTAATTGAAGTAAATGCTGTTTGATATGTACTAAAGAATATGGTAATTCTGACAAGACAGTAATTTGCTTCCCCTGCTGTGGCGATGACTTTCCTAGACAGCCAACTATTTCACGGAAGAAAGAGAAGGCCTTTTGGCCTTGTCATCGGGCGGTTCGTGGGTCGACTTATTGATAAACAGCTCCACAAGCTTGATGGATGACAACGAGATCTTCCAAGTTCTCTTGTGTGGCTGCATGTAGTCAGTGTGGATTAAAACATTAATCAAATTAATGTTAAAGTGTCATAAGAGCCAGGGGAGCAGGACTTTGTTCGTTAGAAAAGAAACAAAGTAATAAGCACCTAACTGTGAAGTCTGTGGCTATTTAGAAAAGGGTTGTCTTTCTGAGGGATCCCCTTAATGGTTTTCAGAAATACAAGCGCGCGATAATGCTCAGCGACAAGCTATTCTTCACATTTGCCCAGCATGAGCTTGCTTTGAACAGGAACAGACCCCCATTGTTTATGTTTGTAGTCGATCAATACTATGAACTACCGAAATGAAGATTCTTCTTTCTAAATGCCAATACTGAAGCGTCGCCATTTGCTCTACACGTTGCAGAGGTAGATTCATTAAAGTATGTATCCACAGTGAGAACTCTTTATGTATCTGCCATCTATTATGGCTGTTTCTAGCTTAGGCAACTAACAGTTGGTGGAAAGAGAGCCTGGATGGAGTTCCCACGAGCCCTTAAATCCTGCAGGAACTATAGCAGTCACCATAGCCCTGATTAAAAGTTGTACTTATCGCAGTGCATTCATGTGAGTAATTGACTCAAGCTATATACTGAACACTCACACATATGCTCAAGTTTTCGTCAGCTGCCGGACTAACACCTTGTAAATTGCAAAGCCCTATTAAAATACAGTATGGACAAGCATTTATGCATTTGAGAAAAGGTCAAAAGTCTGGAAATTGAAAAAAAAATATATATATATTTCTAATGTTCTCTGTGCATTGAGATCATAACTGTGGAGAGATGTCATGAGCAGACGAAAAATGTCCAATTTTCGGTCTTCTCCTTGCACAATGACAGATATTCTCAGCTGTTGTAGAAGAAAGGCATCATGCTGACGCTTAAATTATGACTACTGCAGCCGCTCTAGATATATTGAATACTGGCTAAACTGTATGAACAAACAGAGCGGATTTCATCACTTGCCAAATGACAGTGTTGACAATCAGTCCTAAAGATTGGATTTGAAAACCAAATTGGATTTCTTTGCAGTGTGAACAAAGCCTTATATGCAATGTACATTCATTTTCTTCATTTCAGTAACTCCAATGTGTCAAAGAAAACAGATATGTACATTTTTTTTCTGACAAGATTTCAACCAAAGGCCTTTACACCATTCAAGCAGACAGGAGGTTTACATCACTAGAAAAGGACTTCACTTTACTTCACTTCACTAGAAAATAGCTCCTAAGGGGTTTTAACAGGATGGCTGTCAAGTGAACCATTGAGCTTAAAAAGGATTTAATCGAGTGGTGGCCAATGATCACCTCAAACATTAGTAGTTGTTTGGTTCAGGGTAATTATAGTTAACTAAAAATAGTTATTTCTAAACTACTTAAGGAGATCTAAGGAGAGACTAAAAAACACAATATTACAACAAAACAAAACTAAAATGAAAATATAGAAATTAAACATTCAAATACTATAATATTTTGATTTAGTTAGTTTAGTATTTTAATCTAGTTTAGTTTAAAAAAGCATATTAGCTTTGGCAGGCCGATCAACTATTTAAAAAGTGTCAGTTGATCTTGCTTTAAATTTAGTCATCGCTCTTCATATGTAAGGTCAAGTACAGCATGTTTCATTGTGGCACAATATCAGAGATAGTGCAGGAAGCATAGTAATATGCCATTTTAAACCTACCTACCCTTTGGCCACTGCAACAAAGATGGCAGCCAGAAAATGAGCCAAAGCCTTGTGTATACACAGAGAGTCCGATAATAGAGAGCTCTACAGATCCTGTGCTCTACATTTCCGCTGTGGCCACAAGGGTTTGCTAAAGCTGAGCTTATTTAATAAAGCTTCCGTTTGGAAGGTTTGAGGGAAACTGACAATCTCCAGAGTATCAAAAATAATTACCCTACGGCAAGAACACTGACCTCAGGCCTCAGCAATATTCATAAGACCTTCTGTTGTACATAATGAATGACCCGAATACGTTAACACCAAAAATGTATAACTAACTTCCAAGTCCCATATCCCTGAGCGCTTGAGAAAAATCTTGCTGAGAGGCTTTGTTCACGTGGGAGATTAACCTCCATGTCTGTCGCACAAACATCTTAACAGCTTATTGGCAGAAATGTTTTAGGCCCTATAGCATATATTTTGACCAAAAAACATTTATTTTAAAATAAATTCTATTGATTTGTTGACCATATTTTACTTTACCAAAACCTTGTCAGCTGCCTCATTGTATACCGTAATTTTCGTCATCAGCATAATCTGATTTCCAAGTACATGCGCTCAGTGATTTGAGCCCCTAAATAGAAAGTCCCACTAGATGGTTTGCAGATGCCGAATTCATCCATTCGGGCTCACGGCCAATGGAGTATACTTTATACAAATACAAAGTTCTGTCATGAAACTCTAGATGGTGCAGGCTAATATGTCCTTAACTCAACCTGCTTGCAATCACATCATTCTTTATAGGGCACAGCTGACTGGTTCCTGCTTTATCAGTAGCCAATGAGCTCGCTGCTCAACCTTCAAATACTGGTCAGCATTTGCCTTAGCAGTGCAGTGCACTTTCAGAAACCCTCCACCTTCCCCAGCTCCACCTGTATAGATGTGTTACAGGTAATTCATGTATGTTATATTGTACAGCAGCAGCATGTCTTACTTGCTCACAGCAGCGTGTTGTGTATTAATTGGCAGTAGCAAGTCCCGTACTTACTCTGCAGCAGCAGCAGCAATAACCTACAGCAGCAGCAACAATAACAGCAGCAGCAGCAGCATAGCAGATCTATTCTGCCAAGACCAAACATATGAACATGGTCATATCCATTACCATGCCAAACACTGACAGTACTGTGCAGGATATGGAGCGAATGTGGAAAATGAAGTGCATAGGTGTAGTTACATTTGCCATAGTTCTGCAACACCCCACCCCCTGGTTAGAAATTGCCAAATTTTAATAACAATAATAAAAAGAATAATAAAAAAGTTTTCAAATCAAACTTTTCACAGATACTGAACATGAATTCCAGTTTTTAACAGTTAAAGAGATTTAAATAGCTGAGCATTTAATATGACAACTGTTTTATGATAGAAATGAAATGTTAAATGACCAACACTATCCAGTGATGCAAACATTTTATATATATATATGTATGTGATTTGTATAATCCATATGAATGTGACGAGACAAGAAACATTTTGCTGCTTCACATTTTTGACATATTAGGCATATGAATGAGTGTGAATGTTTATTTTAAATTTATTTATTTACTTTTTTTTTTTTTTTTTTTTTTTTGAAAATACTTAAAAATACTTTACAAAAGGTAACAACCCACCCACACCCCCATCTGCAAAATTAATCCCTGTTAATAAGCATAAAAAAAAATAGATTGCACAATCAAATATTGGTTACAATTATACACTTTTTTTCTTTTTTTTTTGGTACTTTTTGACTTTTTGACATGTATGAACCCAGCCCTATATGGGATTGTCTGTGGGTTCCATAATGGCCTCATGTCAATTGCCCACATGGATTTCATGCAGGATTGCACTTGGTACAAGGTGTGCCCCAACAGGGCAACATGCCCAAGACCCATCTCAGCCCCAGCTTTAACATTTATGTGGGTATTACATGGTGACTACATGAGCTTAAAATACAGGTTGTATGTGGGTTTGTCTGCGGGTTCCATAATGACCCCATGCAACTTACCCATGTGGGTTTTATGCAGGATTTTCAGGCTTTAGGTGGGACCCAACTAGGCAACATGTACAGGACCCATCTCTGCAGCTTTAACTTGTGGAAATGGTGAATGGTATAAATAATATGAAATATAAGTATCTCTCACCTTGTCTGCTTGTTGCAAAGCAAATTTTTCAACAAAGACTATGTTTGGTGTTGCCGTAAAATTTGTCCAAAACGAGGTATCTTAGGATGGAGCATAATGAAGTTGTTTTTCATTTGCACAGATTCATGGCATTCATGCACTGTGGGTAACAGAGTTAGGCTGAACTGGATCCTGACACTTCTTTTGTTCTTCCCACTAAAGAACTTTAATTAGCGCTGAGTGTTCGTAATTTTGCCACCTGCTGTTTGTCCTGTCTGACTGTGTATAACGTTACCCAGGGTGACACTGACACTGAGGGCTTGCCCTCACAGCTCACAACTTAAAATGGGGTCAGAAAAGTATTTTCATTTTCAAACACTGTGGCAAATTTAAATAATTAGCATGTAATCTCAAAGAAGTGCCTCATGTGCTGTTTATCAGAAACTGCCAGATTGCACTTTTCCCCTCCACAGCAATCTATCATTCATTGGCTGAACATTAACATTCAAAGCTTGTCATCACCATGACACCAGACTACTTCATCCACATTTGCCTCTTTAAATGCAGGGTGGCTCCTCAGCATGCCAAATGCATTATTAAGCACTCGTTCACTTGGGGCGATTTTAGTCGTGGCACATCTCTCGGTCGCTGTTATGTCACGATGCATTTTTCCTCTGCACCTAATTTTTCTCACTATTAACAATGTATATGATACTGGCAATAGCTCAGGCTAATGAACATCCCAAAAAATCCCTCTGCAGTCTGGAGAGCATCAAATTGAGTGTTCTGGACATCTCTCTCATGAGAGTTGGATTACAAAAGGATGAAGGGAATGATAAGTGTTTAACCTCTTGAAGGAACATCGGCACTTCACCTGAAGTGGCACAGAGATTTATAATCCACTGTTTTGATTTAGCAAATTGAAGCTGAACTGGAAATTGTTTCCAGTGAGCTCATTATTTTGATTACAAACACAATCTATCTATCTATCTATCTATCTTGCATTTATCTCATCATGGTGTGGACTGCACAGGACTGACACAACATCAGTTAGATAGACTAATTAAACCTTAATGTGTAAAACCTCGGTCTCTTATCTAACAGCACACCACCCATGTTTCCCTCCCTTACTGAATTTGTGCAGGGATGCGTGTCCAAACATAATCTCACTATTGCTAAACTGTAGGGGAAATAAACAAATTATAAATAAACAGAGAGTCTCATCATACCTGTGAATGTAATACATCAAAGCATCAATATTTTTAACAATTTAAGTACTTCACCTACCCGTTCCCCTCATTTTAACACGTTGTCCTACTCTGCAGTGAGTCATCCTATTCAAACAAGCCTTTTTATATAATTGATAGCCTCTGTTTGGCTCTTCCACTGACATCCTTATTAAATAAAAACGAATGGAGGAGAAAGCAGCAAAAATCCCATGCCCACCCTCTCTACATCATTCCTCATCCAGCTACGTTTTACCACCAGTCCACCAGATTCAATCAGAAGCTAATGCCTTTTACCCTTGGTTGCCCTGTGGAGAAACACACTTGTTTTAGTGCAATCCTTCACCGGGTGTCAGTGGAATGCTGTAGAATGAATGGTCTGCATTTCAACACTGGGTTTCATGCTAAATTAGTCTCTGGTGAGATAGCTTTGTTTGTTTTTTCCTCTTTTTTCACGTGCTTGCCAGACAGCATGAAAAACGGATTTGCGGTGGCACGGTGAATTCTCACCTGAGGAGCAATCTGTCGCACTGCCTAATGTGCCGCCGTCAGTGCTGCTGCATAGGGGCAGAAACACAAATACTGTAAGCCGTTCACAGTGGTGGACGTGAAGAATTTGCAGGCAACTAATTAAGCTTATGTTATATTGAAAGTCTACTGAGTATATTAGGCATCATTACGATCTTTTAGGCAACAAGAGGTACCTGTAATCTTTTCTCACTGCTAACAAATGCTGCACATTCGTTTTTCTAAACCAGTTTGCCTTTTTCTTGCTCCGTTTTGTTGAAAAGTGTGCTCGTACTATATTTCTTTCAAATAAATAATTGCCGCTTCATTTGGCAATTCGTTATCTGATGCAATGACATTCAGTCATTTTTTAAGTTTGCCTTAAAGGGTTAGTTCACCCAAAAATGAAAATAATATTACTCACCTTCATGTCGTTCTAAACCCCTAAGGCCTTCGTTCATCTTCGGAACACAAATGAAGTTATTTTTGATGAAATCCGAAGGCTCAGTGAGGCCTCTATAGACAGCAATGCCATTGAACTTCTCAAGATCCAGAAAGGTACTCAAAACATATTTAAAACAGTTCATGTGAGTACAGTGGTTCAATCTTAATAAAGCGACGAGAAAACTTTGTGTGCCAAAAAAACAAAATAACTTTTCAGCGATATCTAGTGATGGCCGATTTCAAAACACTGCTTCGAATCTTTTGTTTCTAAACAGTAATTCGGAGCGCCAAAGTCACGTGATTTCAACAGTTTGGCATTTTGACATGCGATCCGAATCACTGATTTGAAACAAAAGATTCGAAGCAGTGTTTTGAAATCGGCCATCACTAGATATTGTTGAAAAGTCGTTATTTTGTATTTTTGACACACAAAAAGTTTTCTCGTCGCTTTATAATATTAAGATTGAACCACTGTACTCACATGAACTGTTTTAAATATGTTTTTAGTACCTTTCTGGATCTTGAGAAGTTCAATGGCATTGCTGTCTAGAGGCCTCACTGAGCATCGGATTTCATCAAAAATAACTTAATTTGTGTTCCGAAGATCAATGAAGGCCTTACAGGTGTAGAACGACATGAGGGTGAGTAATAAATGACATTATTTTCATTGTTGGGTAAACTAACCCTTTAATTGTCTAAATATTTTTTTGTGTGCTGTAGTGTCACATATAAGATGAAACAAAAATGAAGCTTTTCGAAACTTTGAATCAATTGAACCAATTGCTTTGTAAAATGATTCACTGTTTCGAAGCACTCGAAACACATGCTGTTCTGCTGGTCATAGTGTAAATGGAGGAAAAACTCAGCCCAAATATGCATAAACACCTTTTACAAACCAACTGCAAATGTTTACTTGAAGGTGTAATCTATTAAATGCAATTAACAAATGATCTAATACTTACAAAAACCAATCGCTTTGCTTCAGAAGGCCTTTATTAACCCCCTGGAGCCATCTTTTATGATGGCATGGATGCACTTTTTTGGGCTTCAAAATTGTGAGCGCCATTCACTACCATTATGAAGCTTGAAAGAGCAAGGATATTTTTTAATATAACTCCAACTGTGTTCTTCTTAAAGAAGATAGTCATTTACCTAGGATGGCTTGAGGGTGAGTAAACCATGGGATAAATTTCATTTTTGGGTGAACTATCCCTTTAAGTGTTTTTTATTTAAATAGTCACAAAACAGCACAATAAACTACACAAAGATCTCCTTCCATTTTCTTTCTTTCTTTCTTTCTTTTTTTTTTTAATAAACAGTAAGACGTTTCATCTAACCCACAACAAATAAAAAAAAAAAAAAAAAAAATACAAGCAGTAAGGGATGCAATTGTTAAAAAATACTTTTATTTCTGATCATTGTCCTCAATATACAGTGGTAAATGATTTATAATAAATTATTATTTTTTGTTTGATATCGAAAGCTGTTTATATGATTATTTTAATCGGACAATATGGGCCTAAAACTAATGACAATGGCCGGTGCGGTGACTTAAGAAAATTTACCGCCCATAAATATTTTTTTACCAGCCATGAAACTGATTCAAGATCAAGAGCAGTGAGTGAATTTTCTTTGTCTTGTGTTGTTTGATTAAAATTAATAATACAAATAGTCACCAGGTTCGTTCAAAGGTTTAAAGTTATTACGCAAAGTAAAAATCTTAGCCTAAAATAAAAAGTGTCTTGATGTAATATTCAGTATATGTTAATTTAATAGGAATGGAGTTGGAGAGCAGAATATATTGATGTGCTGGGAATACATCTGAAAATCATTTGAAAATGATGATTCAGACCTCAGCGGGTCTGAGTTTCAATAGTAATAGTACAGACATTTCTCCTCCACCTATTGAAAATCCACTCTGGGGACACTTAGCACTGACTTCACATCAACAGGAAACTGTTTCTTATTTTCAGTGCATTTACAAGAACTTTTTGCATATGCCCGTACAGCATCGTGGGAAACAATAGCGCTTGGTTTTATTTGATTTCCTATGGGAGATTCATGAAGATTAATGATTTTATTTCCCAAGCTCATATACCTCAGCCGGTCTCTGTTTTTTCGTATGTTAATTTGATTTCCTCAGCTCCTCTGGGTAGACAATGTCATTTAAAATATGCACCCTCGACATTCGAGCACAACATTTGTTCCATTCAAACGGAAGACTTCTGTGTTCCCTGCTTGATATTACTCATCTAGATAACCAGGCAATTTAGCTGTTATTTATACCCCACAATTCAAGTTTTAATGTACTCTGTGGTGCTGCTAAATTTTTAGAGCAGACAATTTGTGAAGAAGAAGAATAAAAACTGATTTATGCAACAGGAAGTGAAGTAATTGCATGAGTTTCTTTACGACTCTCAGACACGAAACTCCACAGAGGACTGAGGCAAATATACCCTAATCATGCTGTAGTGTTTTAATTTTAGTAACATTTAGTATTAATATATATATAAACTTAGAATATCAGTCCTATGACTATTTACCTCAGGTAATGAATGTCCTATATATAAAGCATGAAGTGGATATTTATGCAGGTAAGTGGTATTTGTCTAAGGTCTGTGTGTGTCTTTTCAAATTTTATTTTTAAATATTTATTAAACACCTTCCTTCTCCATTAGTGGAGGTTTTTATTTTATTATGAACCTGTTGACCAAAAAGGTTCATTCAGATTCATTAACTGATTTATTCAGTGACTCTTATAGGTTATATCATTACACCAGTAGGTGGCGACTAGTAAAAATGGTCAAGGTTTGGCTGGTTAGCATAAGCAGTGCTGGAAGACTGTGGTAAAGCCACTTTAAGGCAAGCCTCCAAGGTTAGCAAAAAAAAAAAAGTTTAATGCAGGGAAGGAGACCAGAGGCCACTTTTTAATGGATGTCAATGGAAGAGAGGCCTCACTATGCTGAATAAAGTGCTTTTGTGGGAAAAGCTTATCATTTAATGAATCGACAACCTTTCGACTAATCTTCAACATGTTTGCCATTAAAAATTCATTTTGATTCAATCTATTTTTAGAGTTTACGTCGGAAAAAAATGCTGTTTTATAAACAGAAAATTTTGCGACAGGTGGGATTCAGTTTACGGCACTTCTCGTGCATTTCAAATTGATTGACTGTTGTACAACTCAATGACATCATAAGCTGTAATGTGATTGGTTATCAAGGCAGATGTTATCAAAGTTAGCTGTTATGCTTTCTCCAATGGTAAAGCCACGGACCCTCGTATCTTCCAATAATAAGACCATCTCTGACTGTTGCTGTGTCTGAAAGCTTAGGCAGCTGACTTGTGCCTCACTGTTCTATCAGGCAATGACTTCGCAAGTAGCGTTTGCGCATGAAGGCATCTCAAGAAGTCTTTGGACAGACTTCTGAGGCAGCATAACGGTTTAATGATCTACAACAAAATAGAGCAAGCTTTGGTGATAAATAAGCAAATATTAGTCATTTCTCAGTAGAAATAACATCAAAAATTGGGAAAAGTTAGTCAAAATTGTACTTTTACACACAAATTGACCACCAACTGCAACTTTCAGACGCCATATTTGATTTTTAGCTGGATTTTAACAGGATTGTGGGATGTAAAAGGCAGCAAAGGATACATCTATGCTGCCTTTAAAAAATTGATCTGATAAAGGTATCTCAGGAGAGAGGAAGCTGATATAAGATTTGGACGTGCCTTGATGCCTTACCTTGGAATGCATCCTCTGAAGGCAGAATTTTTTCAAGTTTCGGACACCGCCTGAAGAAAAAGTGAGGATAAAGTAGTAGTTTGTATACAGTATATTATCATTTGCTGTTCTGTTCAATGTCTATAAATGCAATTGTGAATATCAACTGTTGTGGATAATAATGATATGCTTGTTTTCAAATAATTTTATTAACAGAGAATATGTACATACTGTAGGCCTACAGAAAAAAAAAAATGATGCATTAAGAAAAAAACATTACAACAAACATTATTTAAAAGCCTTTTAGAGAGAATATTCCTTTCTTTATTTGTAGCAAGTAAACTAAACATTTATTAAAAAATGTTTTAGCTTGATCTTAAGTGAAAATTCTACTTAAATTCTACTCTCATGTTATTAGTCCAAAATTCAGCTGCTAGAGTTCTTACCAGGTCAAGAAAATATGATCATATAACACCAATTTTATCATCTCTACACTGGTTACCTATTAAGTTCCGTATCGATTATAAAGTACTGCTAATGACCTACAAGGCTCTAAATGGTTTAGCTCCTGTGTACTTAACCGATCTTCTATCGCCCTACAATCCTTCACGCTCTTTAAGATCACAAAACTCTGGACTTCTGGTTGAACCTAGGATAGCTAAGTCCTCTAAAGGAGGGAGAGCATTTTCACATTTGGCTCCTAAACTCTGGAATAGCCTTCCTGATAATGTTCGGGGCTCAGACTCGCTCACCCAGTTTAAATCTAGATTAAAGACGCATCTCTTTAGCCAAGCATTCACATAATGCATCTCATATCAGATCAATTGCACATGACTATCTTTGCTTAATGTTATGAACAGCAGCTATGCTAATTATTCTCCATTTGCTTTTCCGTTTTACCTCGGGACGCCCGTCCTGAGGTGACTAGAGAGTACATCAGCTTCAGTTTGGATCCAGCCTCTTAAGAAGACCTCAGATGACCAACACTTTTGAAGAGACGACGCCAACTCCTGCGAGGACTTCAGAAGACGCAACATCTGGATCAACACGCACATTCGCAAATTTCTATATATCCTAATTATTGTTAATATGTAATTCATTTTTCCAGGAGCTCTTTGCTTCTACCTTCAATTAAATTGCTAACAGTGATTGTAAATTAATTGCCTAAATTATTACATTATTAGCTAACTGCATTCTCCAAATTGTAATGTTGACATGCTTTCTCTGTAAAGCTGCTTTGAAACGATATGTATTGTGAAAAGCGCTATAACAAATAAATGTGAATTGAAAATGTGAATTGAATATTGCAAACTTAGCTTTTGTTTATGGTGAAATTGAGTTGTAAAGTATATTGATTAGTATATTTTTATAATAAATAATTTTATGCTTTGTATGAATGTACTTTTTAACTATTTTTGATTAATAATAAAATCAAAATTTAAGATTTGACCATAAATATAATTTGAGAAAACTTTTTTAAAGTACAAATTTAAAGTATTTTTAAGTTGGTCCAAAGTATATTTTTTTTCAGTGTACATATTATTCACTCAATTCAATTATTCACATTTGTATGTCTATAGATTCCAGAAATAGTGTTTAAGCACCATAAGCCTTTTCTCCTCAAAAAAAAGACTTGCACGCCAAATGGAAGGAAAAACATGCCCCCTGCCATTTAGTTATTGTCTGTAAGCAAATCCTCATTTGCCCCCAATCCACTTGGTTTACAATGTCTCTTTCGGTGGCCCTCCACTCACCCCCATTAAAGTCAGTTTTGAGGCAAAAAGCCATCAAAACAGTCACATGCTTTACAAAGGAGGAACTTGCAAATCAATGCAGGCATGAAAGTGAGCAAGTATGATTTGTTGGCTTAAAAGATTCGTTCAAAAACACAAGTAATCCATTCTCCATCATTTATTTATCCGTCTTCGCCTCAGCCTGTCCATCTTCTCTTTAATCTTTTCACCTCACCTTACCTCTCTGCCTCTCTATCTGCCCTCTTGCCTTCACACAGCCTGTGTGGCCAGCTAAAAATTGGTCTAAAAGCATGAAGCTATTGCCTCTGGCTGTGGGGTGCTGTGTTATTATACCCTTCTCACGGTGGCATCACTCGCACACATCCGTGCAGAGCCAACGTGGCCATCGTCTCGCCTCCATCAACGCCTGGAGTCGGCTTGGCTGAGGTCAAGCTCTAATGTGGCAGGCAGAGATAATAGCACAGCTGTGCATTCATAACCAACCCACACAAACAAACACACACACTTCCTTGCTGGACATGATAGTTGTCTCCGCTCCCACCCCCCATGGCGGTGCCAGAGAACAGCAGATGCCACCCCTGCATAAGGACGGTTGCCCTTATTGTGTTAGGTTAGTGAGAAGGGGAAGCCAGTATAATGAGGGGCAGGCCAGTCTTGGCATCCTCTGTGTTGCGAAATGCCCTCTGGGTTGATGGGGGCTGACTGGAAAGCTGTTCAGGGCCAGAAATGAATATTAATGTGAATATAGAGATGGAAACTGTAAAAGGATTTCTCAAAAAAGACACACTTTTGGAGCATTAAAGGACATATGGGTATAATGTGATCAATTGTTGCTGTAGATGAGCATGTTTTGCATTCTGTACTTAATGGGTTAAAGGTTTATTTTACACCCAAAACTGAAAATAAAGTTTTAATTTAGCCGAAAACTGACAGAGAAAATAAAGATTATAATTAATTAATCACTTTTTTTTTTTTTTTTTAATAATCAACACTCATAAAACCTGAGTTGTATATAAGCATTGAAACTGCACATAAGGCCATTTTTATTGTTCAGTTTTTTATATAATTATGTTTCTATTCCAATTCGTAGTTGAAATATAAATGTTTAAACAGTGGCTGTAATAAAAACTTGTTTTCATGACAGATATGGGTAAAACTTCATATTGATGCTCCCCAAACAGACATTCAACTGACTATAAGTAACTTTGCATGTCAACTTATTCTACTAACCCAAACCCTAAAGGCCCGTTCACACCAAGGGCGATAAATATAACAATATAGTTCTAAAAATCATTCTAAATATAAAAGAATTGCAGAGTCACACCACAGCCATAACGATAACGATGTAGAGGAACGGTATATTTGGGATCACTTTCGGAATCACTCTCGTGCATTTAAAATGGCATACGACATTGAAGAGAAGTTAATCGCCGAGGTCCAGCAAAATCCACCACTGTTTGACAAGTCAAACCCTCTTTTAAAGGACACATTAAAGAAAACTGACATATGGAAAACAATCGGCCATATTGGAATAAATGGTGAGATGAGATCATTATGCCAGGCTAGCAAACAGTATAAGAATTAGGTCAGGTATCCAGTGCTAGTTTCAACAACACTGTCTTGCTTTCTTTAAAAATGACTAAGTATTGTTTTTATTCCACTATACTGACTACGTTAGGTAAATTCATTGTTAGATTAGATCGATTCCACTCTGCGCTGAAGAAGGGAGGGCGCAGTGGGCTTTCATACATGCAACATGTCAGAAGTGCCGGTATACGCAAGGAAAACTGGTGGTACGCTAATGATAAAAATAGAGAAGTGCCAGTAGCTCCTCACTGCAGAAAAACGAAATCCAGGGGGTGGAGACAGGTAGGTTTAGGGATATGTAAAGTGGTAGGAGTTGGATCCAGATCCAAGGGGTGAAGATGGGTAGGTTTAGGGATATGTAAAGTGGAAGGAGTTGGATCTGTATCCAACCTTGCCCTCTGGATCTCGTGTTCTGCAGTGAATGCCATCTCAGAAGTACCGGCGCGTACCAGCCCACTTCCAGCACTGATCCCACTAGCTAGATTAACTTGAAATATAGCATGCTGAGGACATCTGCTAGTTAAAGCCGTGTAACAAGAACAGCAAAAACATGTTCAATTACAAGTTGTACACACTTTGAAACTGCAGTATGAGCTTAGAATAAACAGACCATTATCGTTTGTTGGTGTGGATGCAAATATAGTTATAGTTATCTTTATAGTTATCGTTCTTGGTGTGAACGGGCCTTAACTGTCTACTAATACTCTAATGAGAGTTAGTTGACATCTAGTTGCAAAGTAAGTTAATAGAATGTCTAAAGTCAACTGTTGTTTGTTTATTGTTTAAACTGAGATATAACTTGAAATTGTAATTGCAAAAAAAAAAAAAAAATGTGTGAAAACAAGCTTCCATATGCTTACTAGCCAAATAAAATATTCTCTTTTTTTCTGTGAAACAAAACATAAGATAAAAATAAGCTCCAAAAAAGTATAGTCCATATCACTGATATGCTACATAATTCTTATGAAGTGTTTTAGCTTTGTGTTGTGTTCATGTTTTGTCAAAAGTTTCATTTCAGAATGAACTAATCCTTAAACAGGTTTTTGAAGTTCTGTATGATTTATTCTCTAACATATTTGGGTTTGTGGTTGTTTGAATTGCTGGGTTAGGCCATATTCCATATCTATTCCACTACATACAGCAGGTTATTTGAGTTGCCGTCTAAGACTTTTACAAGCCAACAACGAAAGAAGATTTCCATTCAGATTCTCCTGCTTGTTTCTTATTCCCATCTCCAAAATCTCTAAATCAATTCCCAAAAGTCTGCCCTCTGCCCAGGGCCATGATGGACCTTCTGAATTCATCAGTGCAGTATGCGACAGCCATGTTACTTCACACTTAACCTTCTTGTGAAATTGCCCAGACAACTTTTGCCCCAATTTTTGAGGAAGCACAGTAACCCAGGCACTTTGTAAAGCAGCATAGCATTCACTCTGCAAATATCAGCGCCTGAGGGGCTGTTTGTTTGCCTTTTAATGCCTTTCTCAATAAATCCATCACTCATATCATGACGTAAATGTTTGGAGAGACCAAACTCAGTGTGGCACACGCTCAGCGTTGAGACTGTTAATTAGATAAATTGAATATAGCATTGAATGGCGTATGAAAACAGGAGGGAGAATATCAGGTGTACTGTTGTCAGAATGTCAGTGTTTGTGAGTATACTGGACCCGAGCGTCTATGTGGTGTATTATGTGATGTGGTCAGGGTTGATTAGTCGTGGATCTCTGATGGGTGGAACTTTTGATCTTGTCTGATTCATAGAATAGAGCTTGTAGTTAATTAGTGGCACTGATCAAAGATCTGAGTCATCTCTTTCTCTCACTGCATGTAGTCCTTTCCTGAGATAATCTGTCATTGCTAATTCAGTAGCATTGGAGTGATTTAGCCTTTAGCTTACTGAATGTATAATTACAGATCTGCAGTATAGCGTTTGGGCTCTGTAACTTGCCATTAAACAATTAATATGCCTGTGTTGTAGTTTAAGTACACTGTAAGAAAAAAAATCAGAAAAACAGAAATGGTGCTGGTATTTTTATGCCAGGACATTATCTGTGACTACAGACGGTAATTCAAATTACAGGTAAAACACCTGTGGAAAATCAACATGGAAAATTCCTTCATATTAAAACAGTATATTGTGCCATATTTGTAGAGTGTATAAGTGTATGCTCTTGGCAGAAATATGCGCTGACACATATATGTATTGTACTAATTATGACTTTACACAAAGATATGAAAATGAAGAGGGCACCTAAAAGAAATAAAGATCTAAAGTTAGCATTGCTCAGTGATGGCAATTTACATACCAATAAGACAAGCCAACTAATAACTTAAAACATCACAAAATTCATTAAATATATTGCTACTAGTACAACCCGAATTCCGGAAATGTTGGGACGTTTTTTTTTTTTTTTAATTTGAATAAAATGAAAACTAAAAGACTTTCAAATCACATGAGCCAATATTTTATTCACAATAGAACATATCTGTGCTAGATAACATAAATGTTTAAACTGAGAAATTTTACAATTTTATGCACAAAATGAGCTCATTTCAAATTCGATGCCTGCTACAGGTCTCAAAATAGTTGGGACAGGGGCATGTTTACCATGGTGTAGCATTTCCTCATTCTTTTCAAAACAGTTTGAAAACGTCTTGGTATTGAAGTTATGAGTTTCTAGAGTTTTGGTGTTGGAATTTGGTCCCATTCTTGCCTGATATAGCTGCTCGTCTTTGACGTATTTTTCTCTATAGGTGAAAGATCTGGACTGCAGGCAGGCCAATTCAGCACCCGGACTCTTCTACAACGAAGCCATGCTGTTGTAATAGCTACAGTATGTGGTTTTGCATTGTCCTGCTGAAATACACAAGGCCTTCCCTGAAATAGACGTCATCTGGAGCGGAGCATACGTTGCTCTAAAACCCTTATATACCTTTCAGCATTCATAGTGCCTTCCAAAACATGCAAGTTGCCCATACCGTATGCACTTATGCACCCCCATACCATTAGAGATGCTGGCTTTTGAACTGAATGCTGATAACACACTGGAAGGTCTCCCTCCTTTTTAGCCCGGAGGACATGGTGTCCGTGATTTCCAACAAGAATGTCAAATTTGGACTCATCTGACACTTTTCCACTTTGAGACAGTCCATTTTAAATGAGCCTTGGCCCACAGGACACGACGGCGCTTCTGGACCATGTTCACATATGGCTTCCTTTTGCATGATAGAGCTTTAGTTGGCATCTGCAGATGGCACGGCGGATTGTGTGTTACCGACAGTGGTTTCTGGAAGCATTCCTGGGCCCATTTAGTAATGTCATTGATACAATAATGCCAATGAGTGATGCAGTGTTGTCTGAGGGCCCGAAGACCACGGGCATTCAATAAAGGTCTTTGGCCTTGTCCCTTACGCACAGAGATTTCTAGAGTTTCTCAGAATCTTTTGATGATGTTATGCACTGTAGATAATGAGATTTGCAAAGCCATTGCAATTTGACATTGAGGAATATTGTTTTTAAAGCATTCCACAATCTTTTTGCATACTCTTTCACAGCTCTGCCCATCTTTTCTTCTGAGAGACTCTGCCTCTCTAAGGCATCCCTTTTATAGCTAATCATGTTACAGACCTGATATCAATTAACTTAATTAGTTGCTAGATGTTCTCCCAGCTGAATCTTTGCTTTCTCAGCCATTTCTTGCCCTCGTGCCAACTTTTTTGAGACCTGTAGCAGGCATCAAATTTAAAATGAGCTCATTTAGTGGATAAAAGTGTAAAATTTCTCTGTTTAAACATTTATGTTATCTGTGTTCTATTGTGAATAAAGTATTGGCTCATGTGATTTAAAAGGCTTTTATTTTTTATTTTATTCAAATTTTAAAAATGTCCCAACATTTCCAGAATTCGGGTTGTAATTACTGATGTTTGTGCGGTGCACCAGAAATTATGTCACTTCCTCGAAGGTGATGTCATCATTTATTAAATAATATTAACAGATACTCTTGACTTTTAGAATGTATTAGTAAGTGTTGAAATTAACATGAATTTAGTAGTATTTTTTGTTGATTAGTTTAACAATGTAACCTTATTTAAGTGTTACTGACATTTTAAATGGATTAATAAGTGTCACTTTTTGCCATTCACAGCCTTAAGGCTGTTGACAAGGCTTTCATGGGATGATAAGAATTGATCTCTACATCTTTAAAGACATTTTTAAAGGCACACCACACTAGTATGTACCAACATAAAAGGAATGACCAAAAATGCCCTCAGTTACTTCAAAAACAATTTAATTGACTGTTAACTTTAAAGCTGTGTTAGACTTGTGAAGTCTTTCAATGTATTGTTCTATTGATCTCATTCTTCAATGACTCTGAAATGGCCTTCCTATTAATGGCACACACACACAAACAGATGATCAAAAGATGAGTATATCATTGATTACGGCATCAGAATATATAAATAAGTGAGTGTCACTTTTCATTTTGAGCTGTTGCCAGAGCAAGCAGAACATTAAAAAAGTTTACGATGAACCATCATATCACTCTAGATCAAGAGAGGTGATATATTTAAGACTGAGATGCTGTTGATCTTTCACCCAGTATTAATTATTTTAAAGATAAATGCCATTGCAGGGATGTAAATGACAGCAATGCCTTGGCCACTGATCCTCCAGCAGTCACACTCTGGGTGATTTATTATTATTATACACACAGACACAATGAACAAGCTCCCATAAGTATGGGCCTAGATTTAGATTTGTGCAATTCATTTTCAGTTCTGCAGCATATAGCAAATTTGTTGTTATTTCTCCAAAAGTAAATAAAGCTTTTGTCTCTGGTTTACCAAGTTTACAGGGCTAATAGTGAAATTACTAACAAAAAAATGTCACTATTAAAAGGTTTTCCGATTGTGTCTGTAATTAAATGATTTAATAAAAACATCCTTTTGATGAAAATATGACAAGGAAAAAAAAGAACACCTCAAGATATAATATAAACAATATTTTCATCAAAAAAAGACTGACTATAAAAAAAAAGTTTAAAAATGAACACTGTTTTCAGTTCAACAGATCTCCTAGAGTAAATGTGGTCATTTTGGCCACACAAATCAGTTATCTGTGCAGTCGAATATCACATAAGCAAGTAAACAGTATGCAATCGGGTTTGATAATGAACCTTTTATTCACTGTAGAGCTCTGTAGATGGTAATGGGCTGATGGAGAGAATTAAAATGCAATATTGGAATATATTTTATTTCATTATTTCATATAATTGAGTTTTAGTCTTAAATTGCTTGGGGAAAAAAGAAATCAGTACGGTCAATTCAAGAACATAATGATTTATTGGCATTTTAGTTTTGCCCCTCCCCTAAAATGCAAGAATGACCACTTAGTTTAATAGAAAATCCCAATTTGAATAAAAGAAAATAGATCTTGAGAGTATTGGTGTCATCTCTCAGAAGATATATCTCTAATGATGTGACATATTAAAGGGTTAGTTAAAAAAAAAAAAAAAAAAAAAAAAAAGGTGAATAAAAGCCTAAACTCAATCTGTTCATCATATAAAGCGAAAAAAATTGGACTAAACCACTCAATTCATATGGATTAGTTTTACGATCTCTTTATGAACGTTTTAAAATGTCAAAGTGTCAGTTGTGTAGCTGTCTATGAAGGGACAGAAAGCTCTCAGACTTCAACAAAAAGATCTTCATTTGTGTTCCAAAGATGAAAAGTCTTAAGGGTTTAGAACGGCATGAGGGTGAGAAATTAATGTCAGAAGTTTCATTTTGGGGTGAATTATTTTTTTAAAGGCTATGTGCCCTTACAACCCACCCCTGATGGTGCTTAACAACATGAGCAGCCAGATCACAGCATCACTCACAAATGGTGATTTCTGAGTAACCTTGCAATGGCATTGTTTCTAAGAAAATCAAATCATGGTCATCCACCTTTCTTTTTATAACTGGAATGGAAACTAGGAGTAATACTTTTCCTGCCATCTCTCATGTGTTGTAATTAAGGCCTTTCCACTCTCCAGAAAAGAGATGGAGCTGTAAGCAACCATTGTGATCAACGGAAGAGTGGCAAATGAGCCTTTCTCCTCTGGCTCCCTCAGCCCCTGATGCTCAGATGTGACTCATTCTGGTCCCACCACCCCATTGCCAGTGGTGATAAATATCCAGCAATAAGCATGTGTGATCCGAGCGACATGAGTTGGCTGTGCGTGGGTGGGTGAGACTGTGAGGTGGGCACAATGCGCAGTGGCTGCTGTGTAATTAAGAGGATGCTAATTGTCACGGCTGTTGCCGTAGTGACAGAGGACAGAAGCCGTGATCTGAGTCTGTCCCAAGAGGACGGAGTCACTGAAGAGCCCAGATGGAGGGTTCAGGTAGGCAGCAGCGTGCCACATGGTACTGCAGCATGCTACCCAAGTGACCTATATTGGACAGACGTTGAGGAATCTATTAACTCCAAACAAGACTTCATCAAAAATGTGTGTCGTAGACCTCTAGAAGATCTCAGTAATCCAGGAACTGAGGTGTATGGAAACTCAGCAATCGTATTACACAAGCACTAAGTAGGCATGAATGAGCCTGCACCCTCAATGAAACAGTAGGGGCCCCAGAAGACAAAGGATTCAGCTTGTTAATGAAGAGGATCAGGTTCCGCTTACAGTCATAATTGTATCTCCAAAAGGACCGGATTGAGCCACAGTGTGGTCGCCAGTAGGTTTGGTCCAAGGTACGGACAGCGTCCCAATCCTGATGCCCAATCCGAACTGCACTACGCCAGAGGATATGGCTCATTTGTCAGCTATTTGTCTCTGAGCCAAAGTGAAAAGAGACAGAGCTCCATTAGCCAAGTGACAGACAGCCCAATATATTACTCATCTGCTTGGGGATTCATTACTGGGCTGTAAGGGTCCTAATTTGCGCAGAGCCTTATTTAACCAGCACGGCTATGGCGTCATGCCCCCATGCCACACTTGGACCCAAGGAGGAGAAAGCTGGATTTAGAAAGGCATCAAATAAACAAGGCATTTGGGCCAGCACATCTGCCGCATAATCAAGGAACGGATGCCTCCAAGATAATTTACCATCTCCTCTTTACTGCTGAGTAAATAATTCCTGTGATTTATTGAGGTTTAAGACTGTACGGCCGACGGTGATTCTTCATTTCGAACTTGGATGGGAGCGAGCCAAAAATATCAACTTCAAACCGGCCACGCAAATATCTACGGATGAGTCAGGTGCAGTGTGAGGTGGGAGCTGAGCGAGGAGGGAAAAGGCGGGAGAGTTCACCATCATTCTGATGGGTGAATCAGAGGAAGCGGGCCTGCGTTGTGGGAGCGCTTCTGGGGTGAGCGCCTGTCTCCAGTTGAAACCTAGCCAATTATTCCCTACCCACCCACCACCTCTGCAGGCAAGAAATGTGTAAGAGCAAGGATGGAGCGTTGTGAAGCAGAGGCGAGGGTTTTGTTTTGTGTTTACACTGGCCAATTACCACACCGCAAAAGGGGACTGCTGTTTTGGAGATCGGTCATGACACTTCCGACAACTGTCAGGCAAACTTGCTTTAGTGTAAGCGTGGTGTATTATTAGATCAGTATCGATGGTGAAATGGCCTGTCATTACCACAGTGTGCCAGGTGGGCTGTGCCATGATGTTTAGGAGGTTTAAGCCTTCACGCAGCATGATTAAGAAGCCCTCTCTGCAAGAGCTCACCCACTCTGTATCACATGGATAGAGGAAACAGAGATGTTAATGGTAGTTCCCATCAACGGCAAGCAGCTTCCAGCTTCCAGTAGCTAAAAATAAGTTGTCAACTGCCCTTGATGCTTCTGTTGAAATGTTCTGATTCTTGCTGTAACACTGGAATAAAGACACCCGAGAGAACGTTTTATTGCCCGAAGGTTGTTCATTCAGCTCAGGAGAATTCAGAAGACCATTCAGACCCCGTGTCTATCACTTTTCTCTGGTGTTTTTTGTCCCAATCAAATTGTAAATGATTGCTAGACTGGATGTCACTTAGTAAATTTGTGGGTGCCACATCATACAGTCTGATTCAAGGCAGAAAAACATGGTGTATTATTATAATATAATATAATATAATATAATATATTAAAACTACATGAATAACAGTTTGACAGTTTTCCATCTCTTTTTCCCACCCAGTAGTAATTCATTTTAAAAATTGATGTCCATTGTAATGTTGCAATATTAATCAGGGACATACAAATTGAATCTAGGACCTTGCATGAACTTATTATTTATTAATAATAATTACTTTGTCTTTTCAAAATGTCCAAAATGTTATTATTTTTTATTTATTGATTGATTGGTTGATTGATATAGCTGCATTTAGAGTAGAAATAAAGCATGGTTATGCTGTATATGGAGTCTAATTTGGATCTGAACGTGTTAACTGAGTTTCACACCAAATTAAACAAAAATAGACAAGACAATTGTTGTCATGCAGGAGTTTGAAGATATTGAATGCGGATAGCAGCTCACATAATATGGTCTTGGAAGGATTTGATAAGAAATATTTGTGTTCATATTGAGATCTCTGATGTTTCATTGCAGACTTTGGTGTCTTGGTAAATCCGAGCACAGTAAGGCATTGTTGTGATCTCTTCTGAAACTCTAGAGTGGCACTGGATTGTTTTTTTTTTTTCTTCTTCTTCTTTTTTTCTTCAGGAGACAAAATCAGAGAGGCAGAAGTCTTTGTCATGCACTCCATTTAATCTCGTTGACGGTGAGGAGAAACAACAAAGATACTGTCGAGATCTCATTTGAGATTTTTCTTTCCTATGGTCAGTAGAAGCAGCAAAGGAAGTCAAGAGTTAGCAATAGGGTTTAGGGGTTGGCTAGCTCCATTATCTGGAAGTCTGCTTGTCCTGGAGCTTGAGTTGAGACTTCAAAGGAGATCCAAGGCCCATTGTTGAAGGGATACTACACTATTAGGATTAGCAAATCATAATGCTAGTATCAGACTTCTCTGGGGAGAGGGAAAGAGGGTGTCTTTGAAGTCCCTACATAAACTTATATCTCATTCTTAAGTTGTGCATTAGTAATAGTGATCAGACAGACGAATGGGAGACTAAGGGGATGAAATTAATGGGCAAGGGCATAAGTAGACTGTAAGTAGGGGGGAAAAACAGCTCAGTTCAAGATAAGTCATTTTTTGGGAATGGACCCCAGGGTGTCTTTCTGTTATCTATATCTCTGTGTCTTACTCTGTAAGTCTGACTTTAATATATTTTTCTTTCTTTCAATATATAATCCCCAGTGTCTTACCCCAAAGGGAATCAGAATGACGGGATCCATCCAATAACCTTTAATCCAACAGGCTGAGATTTGTGCAGTTCAGAGGAGAAGAAACAAGGTCATTGCTGCCCCAAAATTTAAGATTATCCAAATCTTCCTCTATCTTGTCAATGTTGGTCAGAGAGGCACCACACTTTAGGAATTCAAATAGCCTAGTCATCATAGAGTATTTTTATGTTTTGTTTTGTCTAGTGATGCACTTTAAATGCTGATGAATGCAAATCCTTACAGTTCCCCAATGCTAATATTAGAAATCTGTGTGCGAGTTTTGAATTTTGAGTCAATCTCAATAAACAAACATGTGCCATAACTTCATCAGACACCTGTAGATTACCAGGAAACCCATTTATCAGTCTGCACCATGCGTCTCTGGCTTCCTGCAAATGCTACTGGCGGGTTGAGGGCATTAACAAAAATGGGCTGAGTTTAGCTTAGTTCCCCTTTTTCTCCTCACATCTCATATACTTTCGTCAATGAAACTACTAGCTTGTAGTTGTTGATTTTTCTTTCTTTCACAAGTAATCAATCCCCTACCAGCCACCTTAGCCAAACTCTACCATACCCCAGGGTTTGACACCTGGCACAGGGCACATCCTCTACCATACCATCCACCACCACTGGAACTCAAGAGATATTATTCCAAAGCCAGGGAGACGAACTGAGAGAGAAAGGAAAATATGAAATTTTAATTTCCGTGACACACTGCTGGGAGTGTTGGCTAATTTTATTCCCTCATTTCTCCAATGATAATGCAAAGGCAGATAATGAAGTGTAGGCATTATGTGATTTGTGAGATATGAGCCAGATTTAAGAATGTCCTTTAATGCACGTCTGGTCAGATTTGACATGTTTCAATCAGAAATTTATATTGCTCAATGGAAAGAAGTAGAGTGGTGTCAGAGCTGCAGAGAAGTGGGTGCATATGCTCATGACATGTGATACCAATAAAAGTGTCCATGAGGAAAAAAATCACATGTATTCATATTGGTTTCATATTTGTGGGGGGGTGGGGGGATCCCCTCCTATTTACTAAATTACCTAATTACTTAAAAAGAAAAAAGTGTGTTTTAAGTGTAGATGCAAGTGTTTGAAGTGCAACTGCTGAACTTTTACCTCTCAGATGTATTCTCTCTTATACATATCACATGCTCCTGTTTCCAAGGTAACTGATATTAATTCAGTTCAACATTGATCCAAAGTCATATTTATTTATTTACCTCTTCCACAGAGCATCTCTGATGAGCAATATTAAACACCCAAGAAAGAAATTAGTGTATAGATCGAGAAGCATTGTTATCCCTTTTAAATCAAGGCACTGTTGTAACGCAGCGAACTCCCACATCGCTGTCTGTGTTTGCTGTTACATACTGAGACAAGAGAAATTCCTCTCAGATTATCAGATTTGGTCCTCGGTGGAATACACAAACAAACCCTGAGACAGACTTTGCGGAAGGGTCCCAGGTATACACAAATACTATCATCCATTTTATTTGTACGAAAAAAAAAAGCCCAAAACATACTTTATGTGAACACCAATGCTTCTAGCTACACATACTCAATGTCATGCATGTTTCGAAATGTGTCAGAGCACAATTCATACTGCAAGTTCACCTGTCCATCCAGTTTTGCAGTGTTGCAGTACTCAAGTCTGTCCAAGACCATATGTTCTATGACTATTTGAGACCAGATCATTCGAATCTGAGGCTCGGCTGCAACAAGCATTTTCTCCATGTGTGGCTGGTCAAAAGTAGGCATTTATTTTGACAAAATTAACATTTTTGCAAGTATATAATTTGTATAAATCTTGTTGTTTAAAAAAAGTGCCTGTTTTGTTTAGGGAGGCTCTTAAAAAGAATATTTGCCCAAAAATGTGAATTCGCACCATCATGGTGTCCCAAACCTTTCTTTCTTTCTTCTGTGGTACACATACAGAAAGTATGTGAAATGAAAATTAGCCCAAGCTTTACTCACCCTCAAGCCATCCTGGATGTATATGACTTTCTTCTTTCTGATGAACATAATCGGAGAAATATTTATAAATATCCTGACATATCCGAGCTTTATAATGGCAGTGAACGGGACCGATGAGTATGAGCTGAAGAAAGTTCTTATATCCTATAACTTGTTAAATATGGATATTTTTTGTTTTTACACAAATGCATCCCTTCGCTTCAGAAGGCCTTTATTAACCCCCTGGAGCCGTGTCGAGTACGTTTATGATGTATGGATGTGGATGGAGACACTTTCTTCAGCTCATACTTATTGGTCCCATTCTCTGCCATTATAAAGCTCGGATTCGTCAGGATATTTATTAATATTTCTTCGATTATGTTCAACAGAATGTAGCATCTGGACCAATCAGACACACAATTATTCATTATATTTAATGAATTATCCAGAAACTCACTCTCTCAATGTTCTGTGAACCTATCCCCCTAAAACAGCAACTAGCATCCCAAATGTAGCTAACACACAGGCAGAACTAGATGTCCTGTTACAGGACACAGGAAAACTGATAAGAACTTTTACGATCAGAAAGAATTTTGCAGAGACTAGTGACTCTGACTTCATTCTTTCTGAGAAGGACAAATAAACCCTCTTAATCCTATATATTCTATATATAACCTCTTGAGACATGTATAAACATGTATCCAATTTTCCCATCTCATGACTTTCCTTTTATAGGGTTTATTCTATGTATTAATTCTCTCTTTTGAACTATTTTGGTATTAATGTTTCAGAGTTGAAAATTTATGGTTAACTAAAATCACATGGGGAGCATGTTTGGTATCGATGGACTCCAACTTCTGTTTCCTATTTGTTAATTAATGTTACATGTTGCTAACTCTGTGACACATTAGTATTATAAGAATCTAGAAGGTTCTTCTCTCATTCATCCAATCCAGTGTCTTATGCTAATATCCTGCCAAAGGCACAAAGACTCGTAAAGTTCCATCCAAGGGGACAACTCCTTATTGGCTCAGACACCTCAAGAGGGTGTGATATCTTCACCCTTTAAAATCACTGATCACAAGATCAGTCTTTCTTCTTCTCTTTTACTGAGAAATGCTGATGTGAAGATGATGCTAAGAAGCTAGAAGCTTCTAAGGAACCCCAAGCTTGTGCCAGGCTTTGGCCTAGAACTTCCATTCACCAAAGATCCTCTGAATCCAACTGGTTCTCTTTCATCAAGACAATATCGGCAAAGATTCAATGGGAGCCTCCACAAATTGCTTCAGGACAGTTTTAATTCAAATGGGCGAGACATGCAAGTGTCAAACTTAGTCTCATTATTTGATACATTAAGTATCCTTACCCCTTTTAAAGAAGGGCATGTTAGAACTAAACTGATGGTTTGCTCAAGGCTGTTGATCTGCTGAATTTCAAACAATGCTGTAACTTCTTGCTTTCCTGTACTCTGCTTCAGCTCTCTCTTTCCCTTGGTAAACTATGCATGTATGTGTGTGTATGTTAGAGTAGTTAAGTGTTTAGTCTAGTTAATAAAGTCTTGTTCATGTCACACGTAAAGTTGTTTGTGTTTCATGCTCATATACTGGAGTCCCTAATTATGCCGATCCTGACTATATGCTCTGAGTAGTACTGTACATAAGATTGTTATTTCCCATAACCTGGAAATGAACATTTCTTAGAATTAAGAATTTTGTCCATTGGCCAAACAGGTTAATTGATTGTAATATTAATTTTATTACATTAAGTTAATTTTATTAACTGATCCAAATATTTATAATTAAGTATAACTAGTTATGATTAATTATCATATTTATTTTGAGCTAATTTGCTACAAGAAAGAAGAAAATCATATACACCTAGGATGGCTTAAGGGTGAATAAAGCTTGGGCTAATTTTCATTTGAAAGTGAACTAATCCTTTAAACCCAGCGAGTTCATTAATGTGTATAACTCTTATTATGTTGAGGTGTTTCCTCATTGAAAGGTGAACATCGCAAATCCAATGGCTCTTTGTTAGGGTCATCTGTCCTCATTCCTGCCATCCACAGAGCTTCAGAAATTAAAGCATTTCAAGAATCACACAGTTTGCTCTGTCTCTGCTGGAGCACTGTGCTCTTTAATGAGAGGTAATAACATGGTAAAAGTAATGTACTGCATTGTCCAGCTCAACAGTGGTTATTGGAATTCCGTTCAGCTTTTAATGAAAACTCCATTGAACACGTTGCCATCCGGGTTCATTAAGGAAGCAAAGCCTTCGTATCCCAATCCCCAAGTGATGGTGTATGTATACCCTTCTCATTAGCTGAAAAGGTACTTTATTTAGACATACAAACCAGATTCCAAAAAAGTTGGGACACTGTACAAATTGTGAATAAAAAAGGAATGCAATAATTTACAAATCTCATAAACTTATATTTTATTCACAATAGAATATAGATAACATATCAAATGTTGAAAGTGAGACATTTTGAAATGTCATGCCAAATATTGGCTCATTTTGGATTTCATGAGAGCTACACATTCCAAAAAAGTTGGGACAGGTAGCAATAAGAGGCCGGAAAAGTTAAATGTACATATAAGGAACAGCTGGAGGACCAATTTGCAACTTATTAGGTCAATTGGCAACATGATTGGGTTTAAAAAGAGCCTCTCAGAGTGGCAGTGTCTCTCAGAAGTTATCTCTCGTTATCATCATCTACAGTGCATAATATCATCCAAAGATTCAGAGAATCTGGAACAATCTCTGTGCGTAAGGGTCAAGGCTGGAAAACCATACTGGATGCCTGTGATCTTCGGGCCCTTAGACGGCACTGCATCACATACAGGAATGCTACTGTAATGGAAATCACAACATGGGCTCAGGAATACTTCCAGAAAACATTGTCAGTGAACACAATCCACCGTGCCATTCGCCGTTGCCGGCTAAAACTCTATAGGTCAAAAAAGAAGCCCTATCTAACCATGATCCAGAAGCGCAGGGCCAAGGCTCATTTAAAATGGACTGTGGCAAAGTGGAAAACTGTTCTGTGGTCAGACGAATCAAAATTTGAAGTTCTTTTTTGGAAAACTGGGACGCCATGTCATCCGGACTAAAGAGGACAAGGACAACCCAAGTTGTTATCAGCACTCAGTTCAGAAGCCTGCATCTCTGATGGTATGGGGTTGCATGAGTGCGTGTGGCATGGGCAGCTTACACATCTGGAAAGGCACCATCAATGCTGAAAGGTATATCCAAGTTCTAGAACAACATATGCTCCCATCCAGACGTCGTCTCTTTCAGGGAAGACCTTGCATTTTCCAACATGACAATGCCAGACCACATACTGCATCAATTACAACATCATGGCTGCGTAGAAGAAGGATCCGGGTACTGAAATGGCCAGCCTGCAATCCAGATCTTTCACCCATAGAAAACATTTGGCGCATCATAAAGAGGAAGATGCAATAAAGAAGACCTAAGACATTTGAGCAACTAGAAGCCTGTATTAGACAAGAATGGGACAACATTCCTATTCCTAAACTTGAGCAACTTGTCTCCTCAGTCCCCAGACGTTTGCAGACTGTTATAAAAAGAAGAGGGGATGCCACACAGTGGTAAACATGGCCTTGTCCCAACTTTTTTGAGATGTGTTGATGCCATGAAATTTAAAATATACTTATTTTTCCCTTAGTTTAAACATTAGTCTCAGTTTAAACATTTGATATGTCATCTATGTTGTATTCTGAATAAAATATTGAAATTTGAAACTTCCACATCATCGCATTCCTTTTTTATTCACAATTTGTACAGTGTCCCAACTTTTTTGGAATCGTGTTTGTATTTCCACATTCTCATGAGGGCGACAATACAACAAATTGATCCACATTATCCATATTGAAGCAGTGGCAACACGTTGTGGTCTTTCCCTTCCTTT
Organism: Ctenopharyngodon idella; assembly: GCF_019924925.1. NCBI lineage: Eukaryota > Metazoa > Chordata > Actinopteri > Cypriniformes > Xenocyprididae > Ctenopharyngodon > Ctenopharyngodon idella. The sequence continues at coordinate 26,266,987 of NC_067233.1, read as the reverse complement.
ATACTTCGGTCGCATTGGTTTGACTGAGCAGGTAATAAAGAGAGGAAGACCAGACTCTAAGGTGGGTTTTCTAAAAGGCTGTTTCTTCTACCTGTCATTTAATAAGAGAGACAGAGCATCATCTACTGGAGAGACCATGAAAGACAGACAGACTCTGAGCTGAAGTATTGACAATCCATCTACTGTACACCCCCTGGAACACAAAAGAATATATTTAACAGAATGTTAATGCTGATCTTTTCAATGTAAGAATATATGGCCTCTCAAGCTGTCCAGACAGGACAACATCCATCTTGGGATCACAAGTGATCAGTACAAAATACAGGTTTTGTGATCCGATCATTCAAACCACATCTAAACATATAGTCAGAAAATGCATACTTTGGATTGTGACCACATTGCTTTTCTAAATGCCAGTGCTTTCTGTTGCATCCAAGTCAAAAGTGAAAGACTGCCTACTAAAATAAGAAGTAGCCTATAATCCTTGCTCCAAAACAATGGGTAAGTTGATTTTAAAACCAATGATATTACAGTACATTGCTTCTTTCATGTATGTTCGCACTATTGCACTGAGCCTATGGTGTTTTAAACTTTTCCAGCTTCAAAAAATGTACAATGGTTTGAGTAAAAAAATATGGTTACACTTTATTTTAAGATGTCCTTGTTACAGTGTAATTATACATTTAAGTACTGAGTAATATTAATTAACTACATGTACTTACTATGGGGTTAGGGTTAGGATTAAGCTTGGTTTAGGGTGAGTTGCATGCAATTATGCATATTTTTTTAGTTGTTACTACATGTAACATTTATAACAAGGACACTGTAAAATAAAGTGTTACCAAAAATACATACACACTATATGCATAAAACTTTGCTAATCATCTTCAGTAGGCTATATCACATCACATAAAGCATGCAAAACATGACTAAACTGTAATCATTCACTAAAGTTCACATCTATTTTTAGAGCAATAGTGTGCCAACTTTATGTTAATACCATGCTGTGTCTCTCATTATTGCTGATTAAATAGGGCAGGGATTCCAAACCCTTTTGATCTGGGATAATGTGAATACTGTACATGAAGTACCTTGTGATATTTTAAGTTAATATTTGAATCATTTAACAACACATTTGCATGTTCACGGCTCTCTTAAAACTATTTATTGATTTTATTTTTGAGACTGTCCTCCTCCAAAAAACGACCCTATAGAGACACGCGTCATAATCTGAAAACCACGCCCACCGGGGGGGAGAACAATCCAACAGTCCCCATTGACTTTATATAGCGTGAGGCTGCCTCCTTGTAATTTCTGGCTTATAACAAAAAATAGAACAATATCTAAAAGCTGCTATGTGACATGGTGTACAGCAAACAAGCTAAAAAACCCAGAACTAAGTTTTTATAAGCTGTCAAACCCAAATAACGAATGTTTAAGGACACAAAAGTGGATACAGGCAGTGAGACAGAGCGCAACGGGTCATATTACTATAAGAAATACACTGGAGGGGAACGTATTCGGCGACAGAGGAAATAATTCTTTAACATGGTTAAAAATAATGAATGATTTGTTTTTGTTTGTTTGTTTAGCATATGTTGTCGCCGATTACGTTCCCCTCCAGTGTATTTCTTATAGTAATATGACCCGTTGCGATCTGTCTCACTGCCTGTATCCACTTTTGTGTCCTTAAACATTCGTTTTTTGGGGTCGACAGCTTATAAAAACTTATTTCTGTGTTTTTTAGCTTGTTAGCTGTACACCTTGTCACACAGCAGCTTTTAGGCATTGTTCTGTTTTTTGTAATAAGTCAGAAATGACAAGGAGGCAGCCTCACGCAATACAAAGTCAATGGAGACGGTTGGATTGTTGCCCCCCAGTGGGCGTGGTTTCAGATTATACTAAATGCGCTCTGTCTCTATTGGTAGTTTTTTCAAGCACCTTATTACGACCTATATTTATGTTTTAACGTCATGCGCCCTCTAGCTGGCATAAAAATAATGACAGTGTTGTGTTTGTCGTCATGAAATGACATTACCAATCAAAATGCGTGTTCATTTAAATGCAATGTGTGGACCTTTTACACGGTCCCTTACCCACCATTTGTCCCATTTCCATTTAGCAAAACTCATTTTTTTTAATTAACGACTACACATACCCCAACTCTAAACCTACCCTTAGTGATTTATAGTGCATATACACTTTATAAGCATATCCGTTCCCTGGGATTGAACCCACGATCGCATGATCACATGATTGTATATTGTTGTATATTGCAATGCTCTACCAATTGAGCTACGCAAAACCCAAAATATGATGCAGATAAAAGGGAACAATGCATTAAAATGAAAGTGTCCTGTTGTCGGTAGGGGGGCAACTTTAGTAAACGCTCCTATGGGTCGTATTTCAGGGAAGTGACAAACTACCTATAGGGGCATATTGGTTGGAGGACATGTTGGTATTTTTATATTTTTTATGATTTAATTAATTATTAGCATTTCATCAACTCACAAACCTCCCGCAGCTCATTTGTGAACCCCAGTTTTAAACTCTGAAATAGGGAAACTACCACACTGGAGTAAAACTGAAACATTACTTTATTCCTGTTATAGAGAGCCATGCCAGTTTTCAAAAGGCACTTTGTCTTGAACTAAAAGCCCCCCAGAATAAGAGAAATGGGACGGGAATTAAGGTATGTCACTGATGCATTAAGATCGGAGAGAAGATAGATGTAATTTCACATTTGGAGAATCCTTGCGCAGAGGCAATTATCAAATGACATTAGGATGTGACAGACTGTGGGGGTTATCAAGAGGTCCTTAAGCCCTGCAAGACTGTTATAACTTTGCTCAGTTCATCTGAGGACCCAGAGTTGTATCCGCAACACCTACATCAGCCAGTCTTCACACAGACTCACAAGTCTTGATTGAGAGATAAGAGTAGAAAAACTTTGTAGGTCAGTGTGCACAGGTCAACTTAAACTTCAACGGTCTAAAATTTAAGATGAGGAAGTCAATGAAGAAAAACAGTAAAGTTGCTCTTCTGTAACCCTCTTTTTATTTGTTAACACAGTTAACTGCATGGAATCTTTCCAGTAATGCAGAGTTTTACAATATAGTGATAGAAATGTCAGTTGATTTTTTATTTTTTTTTATTTTACAGTACGTGTACTGTACTTACAGCGTACTTACCTAAAAATGACTGGGTAATATAAGGTAACTACAGGGGTTAAGGTTAGATTTAAGGGTAGGTTCAAGGTTATTACCTAGTTATTACCCAGTTATTGTAATTACTGTAATAAGTACATTGTATGTACATGAGAAGCAGGACTGTAAAATGAAGTGCTAGCGAAATGTCAATGCCAATAAGAAATGTTTGAGCAGTAAATCGGCATATTAGAATGATTTCTGAAGGATCATGTGACACTGAAGACTGGAGTAATGATGCTGAAAATTCAGCTTTGCATCACAGGAAAGTCAAAATAAAATTAGTAATAATATGTGAAATGCTGTTTTAGAACATTTAGGACATTCAGGTGGCAAAATGTTTGGGAACTCTTGAAGTAAATACATATATGAAACGGAATGCTTAAAATGTTATACTGTGTGATTGGCGATCAATCATAATCAGTTTGTTTCTTTTTTAATTAAATTTGTAAATATACACTATGATCTGCTAAATAAACAATATTTCTTTTATTAATCATTGATATCAGATTTGCTATAACTATCTGTCTGTCTCAGTGTCTTTTATGAAATCATGTTTATGAATCTGCATATCCTGTCATCACTCATTATGATGAGCCATCATCACCCTCTGAAAGCCTAATTTAAGAGAGCAGTTCCTGTAAGAGAAACAGAGGGAGAGATTCACGACAACCTGAACAAGACTAGCGATGAGAATGACTCTGAACACAGTCACTGACTCTTGTGTTCAGGTTGTTTTCCATTTAAATATGTAAATGTATTAGAGGCCAGCTAGTAAAATCTGTGGGAGTAAACCTCACTCCCCTAGCCTCAAGAGGCACACTAGCGACTGACCCTAGAGGCTGTGGTCTTTATGTCTTTGTTAGCGCGCCCGCCCCCAATGCCAGAAACGCCAGTTCGAATCCCACTCGGAGCAGGCGCGAGTAGGACTGGAGTGGTTACGCTGGTGCCATGATCCGGATGGGAGTGAGGTTTAGGGAGTGTAACGGAGGCCAGCTAGCAAGAGCTGTACGTGTAAACCTCACTTCCCTTGGCCTAAAGAGGCACACTAGCGAATAACGCTAGAGACTGTGGTCTTTACGTCCTTGTTAGCACGTCCGCCTTCCATGCCGGAGACACCGGTTTGAATTCCACTCGAAACGTTGCAAGTAGGACCGGAGGGGTTATCGTGACCCAGATGGGAGAGAGGTTTAGGGGGGTGAGTGTAACGGAGGCCAGCTAGTAAGAGCTGTGCGTGTAAACCTCACACCCCTGGCCTAAAGAGGCGCACTAGCGACTGACCCTGGAGGCAGCAGTATTTACGTACTTGTTAGCGTGCTTGTCCCCCATGCCGCAGACGCCGGTTCGAATCCCCAAGTAGGATCGGAGGGGATACATTGGTGCCATGACCCAGATGGGAGTGAGGTTTAAGGGGGTGAGTGTAACGGACACCAACTAGTAAGAGCTGTGCCAGTAAACCTCACTGCCCTGGGCTCAAGAGGCGCACTAGCGACTGACGCTAGAGGCTGCAGTCCTTATGTCCTTGTTAGCGCGCTTGCCCCCCATGCCGCAGACGCCGGTTCAAATCCCCAAGTAGGAATCGGAGGGGATACAATGGTGCCGTGACCCAGATGGGAGTGAGGTTTAAGGGAGTGAATGTAACGGACGCCAACTAGTAAGAGCTGTGCGAGAAAACTTCACTCTCCCCTGGCATAAGGAGGTGCACTAGCGACTGACGCTAGAGGCTGTGGTCTTTACATCCTTGTTAGCGTGCCCGCCTTCCATGCCGGATAAAGACCAGATAACACTGAACAAATGTTGTGCAATTTGTGCATGACTTTGACAGAATCTTGCAGGAACTTTCTGAGAATATTCCCTGTTAGCTGGATAGTTGTTGTTGGAACAGGGTTAGAACAGGGTTTGAAAGTCGATTGAATTTGCTGCTGTGGGTGATCACTGTTTAGATCTCTCTCCGCAATTCACGTTTCCACAGTAACAGTAATTTCTCTTTTCAAGAACGTTTCAGGTTCTTGCTTCAGGGTTACTGGTAGCAATTTTATAAACCAACAAGATGCTTTCAGCAAGCAGTAATTCAAAAAATAAAAAAAATAAAAAATAAAAAATTCTTCACTTTTTTTCTTTGAAAGCAATGGTTTCATGCCTCTGTGGTCTTGTGGACATTTAGAAGTTAAACTCTCAGAAAATACTGTTCAAATTCACTTGTTTATTTAATTTGTCTACAACTTCACTTCTGCTCCTGAAGGTCCTGTGATTCTAAATAATCCTGAAGACCTTGATTAGCTTTTGCAGGTGTGTTTGATTACAGTGGAACTCCAGGAGCTGAATTGAAGAACCTGCTCTACTAAGATTGTCCAGCAGTGTATACAAATCAATCACAGAAGAATTCTGTAATTTTAGTAGAATATTGGGTAACATTTTACAATACAGACACATTATTTAACATTAGTTAATGCAATAACTAACATTAACTTACAATGAGCAATACATTTGTTATTTATTTATCTTTGTTAACCTTAGTTATTCAAAATGCAACTGTTCATTGTTTATGTTAGCTCAGTTTCATTAAAAATTAACAAATACATTGATTTTAATAGTGTTAGTAAATGAGTTAGTAAATATTGAAATTAGCATTAACTAAGACAAATAATTGCTTTAGAAGTATTTTTCATTGTTACTTCATATTGTTATTTTGAACTAATCTTAAAGCCCCCATTTTGTAGTGGAAAAGACAGCGGTGGAAATCACATTAAGCATTTTTGGAATAAAATAACCAACTCATAGCTAGTGTCCTAAATATATGAAATTAAGTAAATTTGTTTTTAACTTTTTTTGTTTTTCAGACTTTACAAAATGATTGCACATTGACACGCAATGACAATCTTTATACATGATCATTAAATAAGTAAAATAATTACATTTTTAAGATGGGCATATTAGAGTTTAGGATTGAAAGTCTGAGTCTGGGATGAGGCAAAAACAATAAAATCGATAGATGAACGCATCTGAAAAATATCGAAGTAAATAATGTAGCTTGTTAAAAAAAAAAAATTCTAAATGTTTAATGTGATGTGACTTTCATAGGAGGAAAAGAAAAAATGAAATCTGTTTAAATGAAAATCACCCCTGGGACATAAAACTGGCCATAGTTGAAGAAACACTCTAATATGTTGAAGTAGTGGTGCAAATAGGTGGAAAAGTCCTGTTTAATTAAAACAACAAACTTCTTTGGGGTGCTGAATGTAATTTTACTAAGAACTTTTCTTTTATGTACAGAGTTTGCCCCAGTCTATCTGTCTATAACTAGGAAAAAAAAAGATAAAACATAGAGTGGGTAAAAAAACTTAGGTCTGATAGAGGCAAACACAAGTACTGCAGATGCAGAGTTACTGCATGATGCATAGACACACATCTCATATACCACACTAATCTCTGGGCAAACACAAATAACTGCACGGCCATAAATGGAGCTGTGTGACGGAGACCGGCCTGTGTGTGATAGCATCACAGACTCATCTCAGTCGAGCAGGAGGGCTGAGCAAATACAATCACTGGCGCTCAATCAGACACTCGGCCCAGCCCATTCACTTCACAGGGACCGCAGGACACACACAACGTCTGGAGCGCTCCGTGTGTGCGAGCATGTAGGCGGACGGCAGATGAGGACATCAAGACAGATGATGAGTTATTCTCATTCAGCCACATGTGCAAGAGCAAAACAATAATGACCGCTGTACTTACTCACTGTCATGAGAGCTGATGCGCTGATTGCTGATTTTGTGTAATAATAGTTAATATATGACCTTTTAGCAAGTATATATAACTCTATGATGGAAGGAACTATATAACACTCAATATGGCTGCCTTCTTTTTGCTTGCTGGACTTTTTCCTCTGGTATTTCTTACTTAAATGCTTAAATAGGGCTGTGTATTCCATAGTAGCTTAGTTTTTTTCTGACATAATTACTTTTATTAAGTTTTTCATTTATATTAAGACATTGTCAAAGACTAATCTTGTCAACATTTTTCTTTTTTCCCCATTCATGGCGGCCATTTTTGAACGAGAAGATTACAAGTGTGCCTTTTTAAAGACCATTTAGCCTTTTCTAACCATGTCCAATATGTGTGTGTGTGTGTGTGTGTTTGTGTGTGTGTGTGTGTGTGTTCATATAGCAAGTGTCACTAAAAAGTCACCAAGTTTTATACAGTTCTGATGAAGTAAAGTTTTTTTTTTTTTTTTTGGTCTAAAATGACCAAAGACCACCAGAGTCTTAAAGATACTTCATTTTAAAGTCACCATGAAATCAAAATTAACATTTCTTCTTTTCTTTTCTTTTTTAATATTGCATTTATTATCTGTGCACATCAGTGGTCCTGGTGGGTTTCCACAGGAAATTTGAGCATGCCGCCGTTCATTTCTGCGTCATTACGTCACATCTGTTTACATAAAGAAGGAGTCCCAGCTAGTAGGCTATATCGCATGTGAGGTGGATCATTTATAGGCTTTTCTCACAGCAGCTGGAATAACTAAATTTATCATTTTGATGGCGGATTGTATGGTATGACAAATTAACATTAGAGATTAGACTGTACAGAAATTGAAATCTACAGGTAGCTAATACACACTTAATACACGTATTTATGCAATGCTGATGTTGTTAACATTAACAATTTGAGAACAATGTAAAACAATAATAATAATTTCACAGTTTGATGTGATATGACAACGTGATCTCATGAGGATACGTATGTATTTTTACGTAAAGTGTAGTTCTACCACGTACATTTACTTACATTTTTATACACACAAAAACGTACAATATTGATGTATTTTTAGCACTAAAATGTAAAAATACTTACGTATTAACAGCAATAAAACGTAAATCATTTACGTATCCAAGTGTGAATGTGTATAAATTCCCATGTATTAATATTAAAATCGTGACATTAATGTTTTAAATCTGTTGTATTTAATTGTCATATCAATATATGTTTTTAGTCGAATGCATTTTATTCATCTACTTAATATGAAATAACATTTCTGTTCGTGACTTGCGTTTCGGAGGATTACATAGGCCTAATGTTAAACAAGACTACACTTTGAAACCTTAAAATGAATAAAATTTCTGTAATTGTTTAACTATTTTGTAATATTTAGTTTGTTTGCTGTGCGACACAGAAGGCATTTTTCTCCTATGCAGCGACTGACAATACAAATTATTTGTTCGCTGTACTCCAAATCTTTAGAGTCCATATGTTTGTAAGGAACAAATCCAAATTCAGCCCTTTATCCATCAATCTCCATCTTCATTCTCAGCAGCGACCATCGTGGTCAAAGCCCGCACTCGCTATGATTCAGATTTGCCCTTTACGACATGGTTTACGGCACTGATATCGAACGCTCATTGGTTCTCACCTGCTTCGTCACAGATTGTGACATGCCGTGTTTCAGTGGATTGACATTTGAAATAAGTGCGCATCTTCACGGAGAGAAGCCGGATTCATATTTTCATGGATTAAAAAGTTAAATTGTACCCTATAAAAAACTATTTATATCATATTTATATATTTATATCAGTATAGTTTTAAGAAATGATTATAGGTAGGTGTAGGATTAGTGGCTCAAAATATCGTTTTAATTTTATATTTTTACTAAAATTGTAATTTTCCTACACATTTCTGTCCATTATGTTTTATTCTTTTAACATTCTGTATTAAATGGGTATGTTTAGGTTTGGGATGGGGTTTAGGGATCTTACATTTATCTACAAAATGATAAAAGGGAAATTATACATATATCTTTATGACATGAAAGATTCGTAAGTATTTTACGTTTTTTCGCTGTAAAAACATAAGTTTCAGCACCTTTCTAAACATACAAAAATGTACATTTTGTCTCTGAAAGTTACGTATTTATACCTACGTATTAACATTGAGACCAGGCTGGATATGAGCTAAGTGATTGTTAGATTTAATCACTATTGGTAGCACGATTTATTGTAATGCTTTTTTCTCTCAGTTGGTCAGAACAAAAGTGGCAGATTTGTTACTTACTTGTTCAGATGACATTTTCTGGTGCAAATTCTTATTTTGGTTCTACTTCCAAGACTACAATCTGTGATTCCGAAGTACAGTATCCACACCAGTGCGGTGACTGAAAGAAAACAAGCATTAGATTCATCCGCGCTGAGGAGCCATGCCGATGCACAACCCACGTAAAGATGATAATTCCGCAAATAACTGGAATTGCAGGTTTCAAACAGAGATGGAGACAAAGAGATAAAACTTACGGACTGCAGCTTTAAGAAAAATGAATACCACAGTAAAGTTTTTGTACAATAAGACAAATATCAGGAAATGTTGTGTTGTAGACATGGCCATGCACTTTTCCTAAATGTCCATTTTTACTTTTTAACATCACCTGTTTTCATAAATGAAGAGGTTTAAGTAACAGTTTATGTAACTGTTTACAGTTACCTTAAAAGAATAGTACAGCATGTAGCCTACTTGCAATATGCTTCAAACATAACATGAAATATTGTGAAACATCACTTTTTGTTTCAAAGGAGATTCAAAATGGTATATTCTGTAAATATTTTCATTTTAAATGTGGACAACTTGACATATAAGTGTAAACACTTTATATCTCACTGCTATGACTGTGTTTTATCTGTATGTTACTAACGATTTTTATGTAATTTTAGTCTCTTAAGTGACGTTTAAACAAAGAGTCACTTTGTATCAACATATACTCATTAAAACAATTGATAGAAACCTTACACATACGTGCATCTTATCGCATCTCGAGCAGTGATGTTTATGATTTATTTTCTCCCTCACTCACTGCAGCGTGCATGAGGTTGTAAAGGACGGGACACAGCTACATCTAGTGGTGAGGAACGGCACTGTGGACAAGGACAAGATTAATGATCTGCCTCTTCTACAGAGCCTTTGAGCACTTTTTCTCTCCTTGATTCATTCCTTATTTATGTCAGGTATTGTTAACTTGACCTCAGAGCAAAAAGGTGAAGGAAAAGATCTTGGAAAGGTCACAACAGCATTTAAGTTCTGCGGACACTGACGAATCATCATACTGCTCAGTTTACGAGTAAACAACACGCGAGGTCACAAACTTTATTTTATTTTCAGCATGATTGTTGAAAGCAAGACCCCATTTCCTTTGACCCATCTTTGTTTGGCCCGTGTGTGCAGAGGGTCAAATGCTCATATGTGTTGACCTACTTCTAACAAAAACTCTTCTAATTCACAAGGCGTTGAAAAAACTGCTGGGTTGTGACCCAAAAATGGGTGGCAGGTCTGTCTTTCCTGAAGGGAAAACTTATGGTTAATGCAAATACTAAAGTGCAACTAATCATTTAATCATGACATTATTAATGTCATGATTATTAATTTCATGTCAGCGATTATTAATTTATTCTGTGAACAAAAGTGTCTATTAATAGTGTGGTTATTGAGATAAAGTGAGAACTTAAATATGAGTGGACATCAATTTAAATAGATCCTCAAACGATTCAATTCTCTATATTTCTTTATGGATACAACTTGTGCACTGTTAAAGGCACAATATGTAAGATCTTTAGATTAAAATATCCAAAAACCACTAGAACAATGTCATATTGTTGTCATATTGTCAACATATCAGCATTAACCTCGATTTCCAGTTTTACTTCCGTAGAAACCTTGGAAATACCAAAAATGCTTTAATATATTATGTTTTATTAGACAGGTGAGCAACTGTTTAGATACATTTATCATCAGAAAACTAATGATTGTTATATAGCTCAACACAGATAGTCTTATTGTTTGAATCTCTTGTTTTCTTGATTCACCGTGAGCCTCAGAGACAATGCTATTTTGTCAAGTGGCTAACATAGCCACAGTAACAGTAATGCAGCATTTTCTCCATCATATAATATATCTTAGAATAAACTGCATGACATTTAGCAACAAGTCATCCAGCTTTTAATAATACAATACTCTAATATCAATCTAGCTTACTGCAGTGTGCAACAAGTGTCTCATAGCAGCCACCGAGTGAATGCACAGAATAACGTTAATATAACTTTCAACACACTCAAACGTATTTTTAATACAATTGTCCGATGACTCCCATGATTCCACGCTCATTCACGACATCATCAAGCTACACCTTTGTTTTGAATAAGTGACCTCTAGTGGCGAAAATTACATATTTATGCCTTTAAAAAAGAAGTCACTTGCAGCATGGATAGTGAACATGGTTGTACTGACCACAATATGTGAATACTGGCAGTGAATACTGGCTGCTAAGAGTATGAAATCATTAAAATTCAAGAGACATTTAGAAAGCAAACCCTCAAACTATAAAGACATGCCTGTTGGGTTTTTCAAAGGAAAGCAGTGGGATCCAAACATTTCACAACAAATCATTAAAATTGGCCTGAAATTGTGAGTTTTCCGCCACGGCCTAAAAAGAATGTAAAAGATAATTGCGACTTTTTATCTCACATTTCTTACTTTTTGTTTCTCACAAAGTTTTTATCTCACAATTCTGACTTTATGACTCACAACTGTGACTTTATATCACACAATTTCGACAAAAAAAGTCATAATTGTGAGATGTAAACTCTCAATTGCAAGAAAAAAAGTCAGAATTGTGAGATAAAAAGTCGCAATTACCTTTTTTATTTTTTTATTCAGTGGCAGAAACAAGCTTCCATAACACCTCCCCGCCATTGATGGAATTTTCTGGCAATCAATATTTTAACTGTTATACAGTAGGGGGCGCAATTACACATCTTCTGAAAGAGTACAGAATCTCCAGATCAAAACACAGGTGAAGAAGCAGAAACAAGCATTAAGAAATAAAGCATTGCTTATGCAAATGTGAATAACACAATTATCAAAATTTAGACAGCATATAAATCACAACCAATGCCCGTTCTATTTCTGACATACTTCAAGTGCTCATGGTATTTCTGACATGAAGAACAAGTGCATTTGCAACAGTCGCTTTGTTGTGTCTAGTGACGAAGTGACCTCAAGCTTGTGTCTAAAATACATGTTTTTCGAACAAGTCAAATCATTAATTTTTTTAAATTACTTTTAGAAAAAAGTAAGCAAAAGGGACACCCCTAAATCTAACCATCAATGGTGCACAAAGCAGATATTACAAAAGCGTATGAATGAGACTGTACAAATTCACCACCAATTCTCCAAAACATAAAATATGAATTGGCATTAGAGTCTGCTGGTTGATCATTTAAAAATACCAAATTTAATTGGCTGACCAGTTCCTCAAGCAAAGCTAGTTACGAAACGCTGGTTTATAAGATGCGTCTAAAACATTCCTCAGTAGCCCTAGTTTCCCAGTACTGTAAGTGCACTGCATTCTGACAGAGAGGAAAAAAAGAGTGCAGTGAGGAGCACCATGAGCCTTTTTCAATCTCTTGAGAGACATACTTGAACTGTTTGTGTGCGAGCGTGTGTATAATCCGTCCCTGTTGCTCGCAGCATCTGTACATCTCATCACATGGAGAAAGTCCTGTGTGTGACCCTGATATCTCATCTCTCTACCTCTGACCTGCTGCTCTGATGGGTTGTAACTAGAGCCTGCTTTCCTCTTTGGAGTTTGAGGTTGAGGAAGGCAGACTAATTTACTGTGGAGGTCCCACACTGTGGCCTACATTTCAAACTGAGATATCCTTCATGGTCATAGCCTGGGGATACCGGAAAGAAACACGATAAAGTGCAGAGCAGCTTTTACATACTAGTGATAAGCTTGGTTAACACTAGTTAATCAAACCAATCTCTGATCTATTAATATCTCAAGGGAGACTATGGATCTTTAAGTGCGCTTTGCATTAAGAAGCATATAGGCCTAGCTGGTACATGAGGGTAGCAGATTTTTACTCTCTGTTAAGTCATACCACACACATGATCTGCCAAAGAGAAATTGTTCGTAAAACAGTGCAAAGCTTTTTATCTACCGAAGTTCTAATGAAACTCACACAGGACAAACCCAATCATGTTAAATACACTATATTGCCAAAAATATTGGGACACCCCTCCAAATTATTGAATTCACGTGTTCCAATCACTTCCATGGCCACAGGTGTATAAAATCAAGCACCTAGGCATGCAGACTGCTTCTACAAACATTTGTGAAAGAATGGGTCGCTCTCAGGAGCTCAGTGAATTCAAGTGTGGTACCGTGATAGGTTGCCACCTGTGCAATAAGTTAGTGGTAAATGTTAAATGTTAAATGTTAGTGGTATCATAAAGTGGAAGCAATTGGGAACAACAGCAACTCAGCCACGAAGTGGTAGGCCATGTAAAATCACAGAGCAGGGTCAACGCATGCTGAGGCGCACAGTGCGCAGAAGTCGCCAACTTTCTACAGAGTCAATAGCTACAGACCTCCAAACTTCGTGTGGCCTTCAGATTAGCTCAAGAACAGTGCGTAGAGAGCTTCATAGAATGAGTTTCCATGGCCGAGCAGCTGCATCCAAGTCTTACATCACCAAGTGCAATGCAAAGCGTCGGATGCAGTGGTGTAAAGCACGCCGCCACTGGACTCTAGAGCAGTCGAGACGTGTTCTCTGGAGTGACGAATCACGCTTCTCTGTCTGGCAATCCGATGGACGAGTCTGGGTTTGGCGGTTGCCAGGAGAATGATACTTGCCTGACTGCATTGTGCCAAGTGTAAAGTTTGGTGGAGGGGGGATTATGGTGTGGGGTTGTTTTTCAGGGGTTGGGCTTGGCGCCTTAGTTCCAGTGAAAGGAACTCTTAATGCTTCAGCATACCAAGACATTTTGGACAATTTCATGCTCCCAACTTTGTAGGAACAGTTTGGGGATGGCCCCTTCCTGTTCCAAAATGACTGCGCACCAGTGCACAAAGAAAGGTCCATAAAGACATAGATGAGTGAGTTTGTGTGGAGGAACTTGACTGGCCTGCACAGAGTCCCGATAGAACACCTTTGGGGTGAATTAGAGCGGAGACCTTCTCGTCCAACATCAGTGCCTGACCTCACAAATGCGCTTCTAGAAGAATGGTCAAAAATTCCCATAAACACACTCCTAAACCTTGTGGAAAGCCTTCCTAGAAAAGTTGAAGCTGTTATAGCTGCAAAGGGTGTGCCAACTCCATATTAAACCCTACAGATTAAGAATGGGATGTCAGAGGGAGTACTCTGGGTTTGGGCCAAAATACAGAGCTCGGAGCCCTCTCCTTGGACAGCACGCCAAATACGCATACTACTTTACTCTATCTGATTATTTGTAAGTGTGAACTCGTGAAACAAAAGCTAACTGAAGACAAAAAGAAGTGATTAACCATTTTTAGGTTCAGTTATAAAATGTGACAAGTAAATTAAAAGACATAAGCAAACATATTTTCATGATTAAGAATAAATTCACCATAAAGCAATTCTCTATCATTTATAATCAGGCACCAAATAGAGTGTCCATAAAAAAAGGCTTTGTTAACGGAGGAGGATAAGATTCGGAGGAGGAATAGGATCCTTTATGAACAATCTGTGGGCAGTCAGCTGGCTTTGAAACAAAAGTGCACACATTCGTGAAACAAAGTGCAAAAAAAGTCCTAGAACACAAGGAGGTTTCACTGACTTGCCAAGCATAGATTTGCCTACAAATTTTAAGATCCCTCGTAAGCTGAGCCCCAAGCTACCCTTACGATAATGCTTTCAGTGATGCTAGATATAGGTGATGTTAGATCAGATGCACTGCATGCATGAGCTAACATGTCCGTCACCTTACACTGGAATGCACGCAGCATTGTGCCAGCTTGCCTCTGAGTGATTATTTTCTGCATCCTATCCAACTTCAATGAGGTGTTTAATATGAGCATCATATTGCTTGTGAAATGCTAGTTTGGATGAGTTCACTACACTGCACAAAAAGTGTACCTATTATGCTTTTTTTCAGATATAACCTTTCATGCAGCTGTTTGTGAATGTAAAAGGTCTTCAAAGTTTCAAAGATCAAAGTGCACAATAAATGGAGTCATCAGTAATTCCAGTCTTACTTTGCAAATTTGCATAATGCCAGCCTATGGTCTTCACTGGCTGCCCGCGAACAATGTCTACTTTGACCTGCCCTCAAACAGTTGTAGCTGAAAGCTTGAAAGAGTTTGGTTCCTGTTGTCGACATGTCGAGAAGTCACTGTTTTCTGCACTGTGAAAGAAAATCCACTTCCAAAGAATGAAGACTCACGCTCGAATTAATGCGGTAAAAATGTCGCCATTGCTACTCTTCATATCACTTTGTATAAAGTCATAAGAAGAACCAGAGCTGAAATTCATATATGGTAATTGGCATTTAGTTTCTGACACATGCAGTAAACATTAGACTAATCACAACCGACAGGGCCATGTGACCAATCAGAGCAGAGTAGACCAGTCACAACAGACTGGGCCATCTGACCAATGGGAGCCAAGTAGGCTCTCGGAAAGGAGGGGATTAGAAAGACTAAATCTCTTATCGAACAGTGTGAGAAAAAAGATGATGCTGCAATGTATATTATGAGAAAATGTGTTTGTTTTTTTTTACCTTGGATGCATGTAAACCTATTCTAGGAGAACTTCAAAACAAAAGGAACTTTTAAAATAGCATAAATGGGGCACTTTAAGACTCTTTAAGATAAATGATTGTGGAGCCGTGAGTGACACAGAGCCTTGTAGTTCTTTTCCATATTTATAGAAACATACATCTCACATTGCGTGCACGTTCTTGCCGAGAGCAAAGTTATGTACAGCTAAGCAGCTGTCTGCATGCGTTTGCATGAGAGACACGCCTTGACGTGAGCTATGTTGAGATGTAAAACATCTCTGACCAGAAGAACATTATTTTGTACATATCACACACCCTTCAATGAGGCAGTGTCACAGCCTCTCAATGTCTGCTGCATGGACACGGGTAAAAAAGACAGAGACACAAATTTAAATGCTTCAGGTTTCGCTGTAAACCAGCACTGAGGACAGTGGATGTGAGAACTGATAAATATTTAATTTATGCTCTTGCATCTGGGAATAAAACAATTCTGTGCATCTGATTAAAATGTGAGGCGTCTTACATCAACAGTTGCATTTGTGTTTGTTATTCACAGTTTACCACACATTGGGAAAGTATCACAGTTATCTAGAAAATTAAACACAAGGGAGTAACAACTAATAGGAGCTGAGGGGAACAGGAGGCAAAATGTGGTGGTGTTGTTGTTGTTGTTGTTGTTGCTATTACGTCCAGATTACACAAGCCTGGTCCCCCATCTGCCACAGTCATAAGCATGAGTGGTGCACATCTAGCCTAGGGGCCTCCATATGTACGCACTTCCCCTAAGTCATTATTATGAGCCTCACTATCTAACACTGATTACAGCCTAAACAAACATGTGCAAGTACAACGACTGTAACGCTAAATTAAGTCTGCGGCTGCATTAACACTTCAAGACCCATCTGTTTATATTTACTTAAAGGTTTAGTTCACCCAAAAATGAAAATTCTGTCATTAATTACTCAGCCTCATATCATTCCAAACCCATACGATTTTCATTCATCTTCAGAACACAAATGAAGGTCTTTTTGATGAAATCTGAGAGCTTTCTGTCCCTTCCATTGACAACTGACACTGTGATGCTTAAAAAGTTCATAAAGAGATTGTAAAATCATTTTGTCAAAATTTTCTAAAGAGACTTGATCACTTTATGTGATGAACAGATTTAATTTAGGCTTGTATTCACATTTAAACATTGATTAGTGAACATAAACAGAAGCTCAACCAAACCGGCTTGGCGCATGAGAACATATTGCTTCCAGAAGCTCAGTCGTGTTGAGTAACCAGCCTGGTCTTATTGTTAATACGTATGTACAGCATTGTAGCATTATTACGTTTTTACAGTGAAAAAACGTAAAATATTTACGAATCTTTCATGTCATAAAGATATATGTATAATTTCCCTTTTATCATTTTATAGAAAATGTAAGATCCTTAAACCCCAGCCCAAACCCAAACATTTTCATTTTATGCAGAATATTTTAAAAAATCACAATGGACAGAAATGTGTAGGAAAATGACAAATTTAGTAACAATGTAGCATTAAAACGATATTTTGAGCCGCTAATCCTACACCTATCCCTAAACCTACCCAGACCAATTCTTAAAACTTCATACTGTTATAAATAAAAGAATAAATAAACAAACATAATCACAAAAATATATTTATTGTGAAAATGTCAAAAGTGGTACCAAAAGTAGTTCATATGATGACGAGTTGCAGTCCACTCTGGTGGTATTTTTTTTTTTTTTTTTTTTTTTAATGGGGTACAATATATAATTTAAGTTATTAATCCATGAAAATATGAATCTGGCTTCTCTCCGTGAAGGCACGCACTCTATTTCAAATGTCGATCTACTGAAACATGGCATGTCGCAATCTGTGACGAAAAAGGTGAGAGCCAATGAGCATTCGATATCAGTGCCGTAAACCATGTCGTAAAGCTTCTCGAGGGCGCAGCTTTCAAATCTGAATCATAACGAGAGCGGGCTTTGACCTTGATAATCGCTGCTGAGAATGAAGATCGCCGGATAAAGGGCTGAATTTGGATTTGTTCCTTACAAACATGGATTCTAAAGATTTGGAGTACAGCGAACAAATAAAATTGATGTGATATGTGAATTTATGTTGTGCTTTAGTGTATCTTATGGTTGTATTGTCAAGTCACTTTATAGGAGAAAATGCCTTTTGTGACACAGCAAACAAACTAAATATTACAAAATGAATAAACAATTACAAAAATGTTTTTCATTTTAAGGATTTAAAGTGTAGTCTTGTTTAACATTATGTAATCCTCCGAAATTAGTTTGCAGCACAAGTCACAAACAGATGTTATTTCATATTAAGTAGATGAGTAAACTGCATTTAATAATTCGACTAAACCATGATTGATATGACAATTAAATACAACAGAATCAAAACATTAATGCCACAATTTTAATAGTAATACATGGGAATTCATACACATTCACTCTTGGATATGTAATTAATTTACGTTTTATTGCTGTCTATACGTAAGTATTTTATGTTTTAGTGCTATAAATACGTCAATATTGTAAGTTTTTGTGTGTATGAAAACTTAAGTAAATGTACATGTGGTATAACCACACTTTACGTAAAAATACATACGTATTCTCGTGAGATCACGTTGGCGTAACACACGAGAACGAACCTCATTGGTTCTCGCACCTCAAGCGAACGTGCTTGAGCTTCCGTTTACCACAACTGATGTGTGAGTTAATCAGTGTTTATATGTGAATAAAAACCATAAATTCAATCTGTTCATCATATAAAGCGATCAAGTCTCTTCAGAAAATTTGGACTAAACCTCTCAATTCATATGGATTACTTTTACAATCTCTTTATGAACTTTTTGAAGCATCAAAGTGGTAGTTGAGTAGCTGTCAACGGAAGGACAGAAAGCTCTCAGATTTCATCAAAAAGATCTTAATTTGTGTTCCAAAGATGAACAAAAGACATATGGGTTTGGAATGACATGAGGGTGAGTAATTAATGACAGAATTTTCTTTTTTGGTTGAACTATTCCTTTAAGACAAAACTAACTGTACTTACATTAAAACCCCACTGCTGAATTGATATACACTGTTTCAGTGGGATGCCCAAATTGGATACTAAAAACTAAATATTAGTTCCAGATATTGGTTAAGAAATCTGAATTAGTTGAAAATGTGAATTACTAACAGTAACAGCGAAAACAGAATGAGCAACAGCTAGCAAATATTGTGTGGAGACAATCTGAACCACTGGTTCCTGTAAAAGCGATCAGGACATGAGAATGGAAAGCACTCGGCAACAGAGGCTGGTGCTGGGGGAGCTCAGTGCTCGTTTATATTGCCTGTAAGAAGGATGGTGTACATGTGTGCTTTGAGGGTTTCACATCAGATGGTTTCCACATCAACTCTCCCCGGACCATCCGGTGAACAGCCATCCTGACGGGCAGATACAGTAGTGCGGTTTGGAGATATTGAGGATGACCAAGGTGAACTGTGGGTAATAACACACACACTGAATGAGCATCTGGAAAGTGTAGATAACACACAAGAAAAAAAAAAAATGTGTTCTGTGTATCTGATTTTTACATTGGGCAACTTCACTCTCAAATGTCTTCTAATTTGAATCACAGGACAAATGTGGATATTCTTGATCTTTCTATATACAGTCCAAAAAACAAGATCAAATGAAAGTATGAGTGGTCAAAATGTCAGTGATGTTTACTCATGCAAAAACCTGCATCAAAATGCACACTTTAAGAAGAACATTCATAGAAAAATGGAAAAGGTACTGGTAACTCACTGCCAGGACTTTTTCTGTTAGTTTACAGATATTTCCTTTAACCTTAAAACACAATGTGTATTCAAAGTATGAGTAAAACACCTGTGAAAAATCAAAACAGATTTTTTTTTTTCATATTATTGCAATAATTTAATAAATAAGTGGATATTGGTTTTGTAAATTGGTTGAGCAAATTGCAAGAGTGCAGTGTCTGTTTTCCAGCAAAATGTTGTCAGAGTGATTGCTTGCTTTTATGACTAAGAAGAAAAAAAAAAAAGTCTATTAACTTTATCTATAAATTTTATCTAAGAGACACAAAAAATGCATTTGGCATCCCCCAAAAAAAGTTTAATAAAATGACCTGAAATGTGTCTACCTCCACTTTAGAAAACTCTGTAGCTATCTGAAGAAGGTATCAATGCAGCATTTAGACATGGGCCAGAAGCCAAATTCCTG
Source organism: Ctenopharyngodon idella (assembly GCF_019924925.1). NCBI lineage: Eukaryota > Metazoa > Chordata > Actinopteri > Cypriniformes > Xenocyprididae > Ctenopharyngodon > Ctenopharyngodon idella. Next base: position 26,246,962 of record NC_067233.1, on the reverse strand, counting down.
CTGCCATGTTCTCTCTACACTTCACAGGTCTTCAACCAGAATCCTTTCTGTGATGCGCCTTCATCCTTCTGGACAGCTGCCAAAACACAGCGCTGGCCAGCCATTGAACAATGCCAGGTAGGCCGAAAGAATCAGAGCTTCTGATGGAGGCTTGTCAAAATGTTTGATGTTCTCCCAGTGTTGGTATTGTCTGTTGACAGCAGATCTCAGAAAGAGTTGATTACACAGATTCCAAAGCCACTGAGATCCATCTTCATGTTGTAATGAAGTATATGCTTGAGCTGGAATTGTGGCCTGTTTCTGAAGACTAACAGCCTGCCCTTTCAGCAGCTCATTATATCCAACATGACTATAAGACTAAATATACTAGATGGTACAAAATTGTTAACTAGATTTTTACATTTTATGAAGAAAATATGAGGTGTTTGCTGATGAAAAATGATTGGGTGGTTGTCTGACTAAGTTGTTTATAATGTTTTGCTATGTGGTTGCTACTACCAATACATTTTTATTCTAAAGGAAAAAATGAATAATGGTAACACGGTGGTCCACTTTAGACATTCTACTAACTGTAAGGCCCTGTTTACACCTGGTATAAAGATGCATTTTTATCAATCAGATTACAAGTGGACAATGCTAAATACAGGTGTAAACAGCGTCTAAAATGTTTTGAGCTTGTCCACTTTCAACCACTTCCAGAGGCAGTCGAAAATGCATTCAACCGGATTGCTTTCATAGTGCAAATGCTCATGTGGTCAAATGCGTTCGAACAGCCACAAAAGACCATCTACTCTCTGCCGACTGATCTAATGCGTTAACATTATGGGAAGCACGCTAGCCAGATGGGATTTAAACTTTGTCGGCTGAAAACCCAAGTTTGGTCTGGAGAGGAAAAATGTACCAAGCACAATGTTCTCTCACCATTCCTGATTTCTAACACACTCATTGTGTTCGGCATGGTCTTGCAGCTATTAGAGCAGAAACAAAAGCTGCTGCTCTCTGCATGTTCTTGTCTCATTTTGCATTCATATGTAAATTGCACAAGCTTATTTTATCCATTAGATTGAAAAATCTGAAAAAGCCCATACATTTAGCCCATACACATAGACCCTCCCCTCGAAGAAATAAGGACAGAAGTGGTTGAAAGTGAAAAAAAGAGACAAATTAAAACACCAAGTTTACATACCCCTTGCAGAATCTAGAAAAATGTGAATCATTTTAACAAAATAAGAAGGATCATTAAAATTGCATGTTATTTTTTATTTAGTACTGTCCTGAATAAACTATTTCACATAACAGTTCTTTACATAAAGCCCACAAGACAAAAAAAAATTGCTGAATTTATAAAAATGACCCTGTTCAAAAGTTTACATACCCTTGATTCTTAATACTGTGTGGTTACCTAGATTATCCACAACTTTTTTTTGTTTTGTGATGGTTGTTCATGAGTCCCTTGTTTGTTCTGAGCAGTTAAACTGAGCTCTGTTCTTTTATAATAGTTTTGTCAGAGTCCCTCAGTTGTCTTCAGTGTGAAAAGATGTATCTCAAAATCATATAGTCACTGTTGGAAAGGGTTCAAATATGCAGAAGATGCTGGAAAACTGAAGAATCTGCAGGACCTGAAGAATTTTTCTGAAGAACAGAGCTCAGTTTAACTGCTCAGGACAAACAAGAGACTCATGAACAACCATCACAAAACAAAAAAACAGTCGTGGATCATCCAGGTAACCACACCACACAGTATTAAGAATCAAGGGTATGTAAACTTTTGAATGGGGTCATTTTTATAAATTCTGCTATTTTTTTGTCTTGTGGACTTTATGTAAACAACTGTTATGTGAAATAGTTTATTAAGGACAGTACTAAATAAAAAATAACATGCAATTTTCATGATCCTTCTTATTTTGTTAAAATGATTAACATTTTTGCAGATTCTGCAAGGGGTATATACACTTTTGAACTCAACTGTATGTCTCCCTCTGCCAAAAAGCATTTTAATATCAGGTATAAACAAGGCCTAAGTAATTTTGCAACTACATGTTATTAGTAGTATCTGCTAATAGTAGTAACACTTTATTTTGATGCTTCCCCAATATACATTCTACTAACTTTGCAACTACATGTCAACTTATTACCCAAACCCTAACACCTAACCTCTACCTAACAGTCTAATAATACCAGTTCTCCAATGAGAGTTAACATGTAGTTGCAAAGTTACTTATAGTTAAGTAGAATGTCTATAGTGGATCATCGATAAATAAAGTGTAACCAAAAAAATAATTGACTTATTTAAAAAAAAAAAAAAAAAAACTTTAAAGAATTGCCTTCATTCTGAACATTCTTGCAAAATTTTTATAATTTATCCTATGAACTTTCTTAATTTTTTTCTTAAAGGGTTAGTTCACCTAAAAATGAAAATAAAGTCATTAATTACTCACCCTCATGCCGTTCCACACCCGTAAGACTTTCGTTAATCTTCGGAAAACAAATTAAGATATTTTTGTTGAAATCCGATGGCTCCGTGAGGCCTACATAGGGAGCAATGACATTTCATCTCTCAAGATCCATAAAGGTACTAAAAACATATTTAAATCAGTTCATGTGAGTACAGTGGTTCAATATTAATATTATAAAGCGACAAAAATATTTTTGGTGCACTAAAAAAAACAAAATAACGACTTATTTAGTGACGGCCGATTTCAAAACACTGCTTCAGGAAGCTTCAGAGCATTATGAATCAGCGTATCGAATCATGATTCGGATCGCGTGTCAAACCGCCAAACTGCTGAAATCACGTGACTTTGGCGCTCCGAACCGCTGATTCGACACGCTGATTCATTATGCTCCAAAGCTTCCTGAAGCAGTGTTTTGAAATCGGCCATCACTATATAAATCCTTATTTTGTTTTTTTTGGAGTACCAAAAATATTCTTGTCGGCCATCACTATATAAATCCTTATTTTGTTTTTTTTGGAGTACCAAAAATATTCTTGTCGCTTTATAATATTAATATTGAACCACTGTATTCACATGAACTGATTTAAATATGTTTTTAGTACCTTTATGGATCTTGAGAGAGGAAATGTCATTGCTCCCTATGTAGGCCTCACGGAGCCATCGGATTTCAACAAAAATATCTCAATTTGCGTCCCGAAGATTAACAACGGTCTTACGGGTGTGGAACGGCATTAGGATGAGTAATAAATGACAGAATTTTCATTTTTGGGTGAACTAACCCTTTAAGAAGATTTTCATGAATTCAACCCCTGTTCTCTATATATGGCTCAGGTGCCTCTTTCATTGAAATTTAGGTTTTGTTACAGGATTTTATTTCCCTGGCAAAAATGTCCTGAAACGAGTGCCTGATTACTTATAAAAAATAAGAGCACACCTTTCTTCAACAAGCTAACAAAAGTCTTATGGGTTTGGAATGACATGAGGGTGAGTAGATAATGACAGAATTTTAATTTTTGGGTGAACTTTCTCTTAAATATCTTGTATGACTTAATTTTGGACTTTGCACAGGTAAGTTTACTCAAGCATTGTGACGCGGAGTGAGGATCCATCTGCAGCTTTATTTTAAACAGAGTCAAACAGTACAGGGTCGTAACACAGCAATGGCAATGGTGGAGACAAAATTGAATCGTGAACGGGGAGAGGCTAGGGTCGAGGCAGGCAGGCGGCAAACATACACAGTCCAGAAATCAGGCAAAAAGGTCAGGGCAGGCAGAGTACAATCACAATCCAAAGAACAGGAAAAAGTCAGGGCGGGCAGCAGAGAATCAGGCAACGGGAAAGATCAAGATCAAACACAGTATAACAATCCACAAAGAAACGCTCAGAAATGACCACCGTAGCAAATCAAGACTTCACAATGGTGGTGGTGGTGGGGCGTGTGTGTGTTTGTGTGTGTGTGTGTGTGTGTGTGTGTGTGATGACCTGCAGGTGTGTGCACAATCAGTCCCAGGAATGAGGGCCTATGGGGAATGGAGTCCAAATGCAACAGTCAATATTCTGGTGAGAGCTCCCTCTGATGATCCGGAGGAAGCAGAGAGGGAGCCTCACCTGTAACAAGCATATTTATTGACAGGCATGTGATCAGCTAAAGAAAAAAGGAAGGAAAACCTTGTTTCAGACAATAAACCATTGAGTTTTTATTTTGCCATAAAACCGTGCAGGGAAACCTTACAGCTTCTTTTTGTTGACAACAGACTTATAAACAATTCTCATTACGAATTTGGAAAGATGGTTGGCACATGTTGTGTTCCCAAATGCAAATTATAAGTGACTCAAACACACAGCACTTGCAGAGAGCATTTACTGTGAATCGAATCGAATTCATTCATTCAATGCGTTAAGATGGCTGATTCATTTAGGAGTGAAGTAAATAGGCTTGTTCAAAATGCATCGGCGCTGTGCAGACCGATCAGTGTATGACATCAAAGTACAGCGAAAGCGTTTCAAAAGCATAAGGAGTCGAATGCTCTCCAATCGCTACGGTACTTTGATGTCATACACCGCTTCAAGTCCAACAAGCCTAATGGTTCAACCGATTCGTTCAAAACGTGGATTCAGAAATGAAATGGCGTTGTGTGTTGCTCAGAGATGAACAGTTCTGCTTTGTCTTTATATTTTCATTGGCAAAATTGAGCAAAACAGCAATTAACAGCGTATTAACAGCAATAAAAACGTAAATCATGTAACGTAAAGTGTATGAATTCCCATGTATTAATATTAAAATCGTGGCTTTAATGATTTAATGTTGTTTTTAGTCGAATTTATTGAAAGCAGTTTACTCATCTACTTAATATGAAATAACATTTCTGTTTGTGACTTGTGCTGCTCATTTCGGAGGATTGCATAATGTTAAACAAGACTACAATTTAAAACCTTATGAATACATTTTCTGTAATTGTTTAACCATTTTGTAATATTTAGTTTGTTTGCTGTGCGACACAGAAGGCGTTTTCTCCTATGCAGTGACTGACAATACAACCATAAGATGCACCAAAACACAACATAAATTCACAAATCACATCAATTTGATTTTTTCGCTGTACTCCCAATCTTTAGAATCCATATGTTTGTAAGGAACAGATCCAAATTCAGCCCTTTATCCATCGATCTTCATTTTGATTCTCAGCAACAGCGACCATCACAGTCAAAGCTCATTATGATTCAAATTTGAAAGTAGCGCCACCCCCGAGAAGTGTTACGACATGGTTTACGGCACTGATATCAAACGCTCATTGGTTCTCACCTTCGTCACAGATTACGACATGCTGTGTTTCAGTGAATTGACATTTGAAATGAGTGTCGCGCCTTCACGGAGAGAAGCCGGATTCATCATATTTTCATGGATTAATAAGTTAAATTCTGCTCTGTACCCTATAAAAAACTATTACCGCCAGAGAGGACTGTGACTGGAACTCATCATCATTTGAACTACTTTTGATACCACTTTTGACATTTTTGCAAAAAATAAATAAATTATTGTGATTACGCTTGTTTGTCTGTCATTCTTTTATTTATATTAGTAGGTAGTTTAAAGAAATGGTTATGGGTAGGTTTAGGGGTAGGTGCGGATTAGTGGCTCAAAATATTGTTTTAATGTTATATTTTTACTAAAATTGTCATTTTCCTACACATTTCTGCCCATTATGTTTTATTCTTTTAACATTCTGTATAACATGGGTAGGTTTAGGTTCGGGATGGGGTTTAGGGATCTTACATTTATCTACAAAACGATAAAAGGGAAAATATACATATATCTTTAAGACATGATAAGATTCGTAAATATTTTACGTTTTTTCGCTGAAAAACGTAAGTATTTTTACGTTTTAGTGCCATAATTACGTCAATATTGTACGTTTTAGCACCTTTCTAAACGTACAAAAATGTACGTTTTGTGTCTTTGAAAGTTACGTATTAATACCTACGTATTAACAATGAGACCAGGCTGGTCTATGAAATAAATGTATTTAAAAAATGTAACATTTTGCAGTTTATTTAGTTATTGTTTAAGGCCCTGGATCCCCAGGGTTTTTCTCGGATTTATACAATTCAAGTAGGTCATACTGCTCAGGTCGGACAATACAGAAATCCGTATAAATACGGAAAAATCACATCTCTGATAGAGTTAGAATTTTTGGCTGAACTATCCCTTTAAGAAGCACTGTTAATGGCAAAGAAATTTCCATTTTCTTGATCTTTGGAACATTGCTTGCATTAATTCACAGCCAAGTCTAAAATTCTTTTGGCCAGATTGTTAATTAAATTGGGTTCTTCAGCACAGAAAAACGACCTACTTTGCCATTTGAGTTTTGAAAAATGCTATCTTATGAGACTCTTTGCCCCATTTGAGAAATCCTTCTGTAAACTCCACCATGTGTGCTACTCTAAGCCCAGAAGAACCCTGCTTAAATCAGTGATCCCCTGACAACAGCTATAAAACCCCACCTAAAGCAGTGTTGTGTCCTTTAGCATGCATGCTATCAGTGTTTTCATGGGACTATTACAGCCTGCTGCTCAACCCAACATAGAGGCTCATAAAAGCAGATAGGACCATTATTTAGAGACAGCCAAACCCTTCCAAGAGTCTTTATCATCTTCAAGACACTAGTAACCTCAAGATCACCCTTTTTGAGACGTTCCAGAGTATTTCCCATCTCTCTCGCCTCTTCTCTCTCCTATGGAAGCAATTATCATTGGCTCTTCTCCTCAACTCCTCTTGCACTACACACAAAGCATTTTTCAGGCATGGACAATCAAGGCTGGTGCTCGGCAGAGGTCCTCAGGCGGTGATTCAAGGGGTCTTGCCCCTGTGAGGCAGGTGGGAGTTATTAAAAGTGTGCAGTTGCCAAATCCTTTCACAGTTTTCATCTGGAAGTGATGAAGTGTTGTATGGCAGGGCAACACCTGTTGGCACACCTACTGAGCCCTGGGAACAGGACGAGGCTTTTCTTCCCTCAGGAACTGGAGGTCTTGGCATGAAAGACATACCAGTCACTGTTGCGAGAGGTTCTTGGTGTGTTTTTGTTTGATATATTGATGAATTTTTTCATTATTGAGACTGAAGCATTGTACAACACAAACATAATTGTTTCTTTCCTGCTTGGTTAGGTCATTAGCAATCACCTCAATGGACACTTTTCACAGTTATTAACATTATACATCTAGCAAAGGACTTGGTATCACGGTCTGTACTTTGACAACACTAGTGGGAACTCAAAAATTATATTTGCTGTAGTTTCCGTTCACCACTAATGAAGTTTACACAACTATGAAAACTTTTGCTTCCGAGAACCAGGAAATGTGAAAAGGGTCCATGATCTAGACTCATGTTGACATGCACTGCTGTTAATTATTGAAAAATGTATGCGCTTTGAATAATTCCTCATAAAAAAAAAATGTCACTGGATTTGATTTCTATGCTAGTAACTCTCCATCTGTCTGAATTCTTTTGCTCTGTTCAATAAAACTGTGGAAACACTGCACCACTGATGAATGAGCTATCAAACCAGCAGATGGAAAGCTGTTCTTTTCAACAAAAAAATAATATATTTAAGTGAACTTGGCTGGCTTTTTGACCATATTCTGAACTAAAGACCCTCAAATATCAAAAGTTAGAGTATGTATACATGCATAGGTAGCGTGAGTTACGGGACCCAGATCCCAGAGAGATTTACAGGCAGCTCAGTAATGGTGGGAAGAGCATGACAGCCCAGCAGCCTCATCAGGCCATGGATTATGTTCTTCTGGAAATACTCGACAGATCACCACAGCTGCTCAGACTTATCATGCCAAGAGTTGTCGTCCTGGCTAGGGTCCATTGGCCAGGAGAGAAGAACCAGCTGGTCTTCGTTATACACATTTCCATTTCTTCAAGAGAGGAACCAAACCACCTTGTTGAAAATGGGCTAATGCATGTTGCAGCAAATGAGATGTGGGTGTTTTGCGTTGCGTGATTGTGAGACCCCATGATTGACGAACTTTGTTGGCAGTTCTGAACATATTTTTGAGGATTTTTAGGTTAAAAAGTCAAAAACTTTGTTGTGTAAAGCTCAGTGGTTGTTAATCCAAGAGTAAGGAATGCTTCCACCATCCACCACAGGACAGGTGCTTGCAATAGACCAATGGTCCCTGGTCCTGGACTCTGTCTGAAATCACCCCTATATCCTCATTCACTATTCTCTACATTAGTCCACTAATATAGTTTACTTAAGGGAGTGAATGAAAACAAGTGTGTGAATTTGGACGCTGAGTGCATCGGAATTAAGGGCTGCAGTTTTTGCATAGTTTGTGCTTGCTTTTTAATAATCATTTGAAAATGAGCAAACTGACAGCTCCAGTAGTAAGATGAACAGATTTATCTTGAACTCGGTCATTATGTATAAACATTAATTAAACAATTTAATAATCATCAGTATAATAATATACCTACATTGGGCCAGTTTGGAAAATGGATTGATGGATGATTCAGCTGCGGGTGCCATCTTCTGGTCAGACACGACTCTCACAGTGCATTATGGGTATTCTCTAGCCGTCGAGTGTACATCAGTTGTACACTTGTTATTGGGGTGCATTGTGGGATTAAATGAGTGCACTCGATAACATCCACTATGTTTTCATTACAAAAGACTCTAAGATCTCAAATGGGTGTGTCAGATAAGAGAGACATCCAAAATTTGCAGTGTTGGGGGGCTCCAGGACCAGGACTGGGGAATCACTGGAATAAACCATTAACTGAGGTCGCATGAAAAGCAAAATAAATAATTTAACTCTTTTGTATTGTAGCGCATAGGCACTTGTTTACAGGTAATGTGTGTAATTTCTGTAGTGCTCAACAGAATTTCAAAAATAATGACCATTTTCATTTGATCAGTTTGTCCATTAACCTATGAAATTGCTTACTTAAGATTAGTAAGCATGTTGTTTAAGTGTTGCAGTACATAAAGCTAAGGTAAGCATCATTATTACTATTGCTTATACTAAGGGCTAGGGGTTTTTCCCTGCATACCTCGTAAGGCTTTGTGCTATGTTGGGGCATAACGGTACATGTATTTGCCCCGAACCATCACGGTAAGGACGTCACGATTCGGTACAGTCAGACGGTGAATACAGTCAGTCACAGTAAAGACTGTGTTATAATACATGATGATGATAAACCTCAAACTTGCTGATGCAGATCAATAAATATAAGTCAAAGAAAAGACAGTCATTTGCGATTTATTGAAAACAAAGTAAATCTGTTAGAAGGGGTAAAAGACGGAGAGAAATGAAGCCCACTAAAACACATAATCATTCATTCTCGTGTCTTCTGCAAACAAATATTAACAGAGCATTCAAGCAATTTGGCCTCCCCTCAGGACGTTCTTCCATCTTCTTTATCACTCGGAATTGCTCACAACATCGCCATTAATCCCCCTTTCCTTTGTTTGGATAGCTATAAATACCACTTGCTGTTTCCATCAACCCCTTGGAGAACTTTCCCCTTCCACACTTCTACAGGTTGTAAATGAACGTGCCACACACTTGAGAGAAGACAGAATTGATGATGCATCACTTCTATGGAAATTAATGAGCATCTAGTAGAAGTGTAATGGATGGTCCTCACTGAGAAGGTAGTGAATTATCAGTGCTTATTGCCCAAAGCTAGGAGTCTGTCTGTTCCAATAACGTTGTCCAGCAATCTCTGGTCTAATTCATTGATTAAACTGTTGATTCTCCACTGCTGGTGATAAGTGAGACCTAGACTAAAATGAAAGGTGTCTCATGCAAAGAGGCCCTGGAGGTCTTTTCAATACTCTCTTGGTGAGGTTTTCAATTCAGAATCTGATGCAGGTCCTCACACTTTCATTAGACCTAATTATAATTTCAAATTGATAAAGTAAATAAATAGAAATATTAGAAGCTGCTGAATGCTTAATTGAATCCATTTGGGTAATTTGGCACAGAGATGAAATAAATGACTGCCGTTATTACAGGAAGTCACAAGCTGTATTAGTATTCCAGTTGATAAGGACTAAAACAACCAGTAGATATGAAAATGACTCAAGTAATCTCAAAATAGTCTGTTGTTTTTATCGCAGTAATAAAGATCATGGCTCTGAGGAAATTACACATCTGGTCGCAATTTAAAGTTATTAGCAGTGTGTGACTAAATATTGTTTATTGAGGGAGGGCCACGAAACATTAACTTAACTTGCAGCCAAACAAACAGGAAATAATTGCTCTCTGCCAAGGGTCCTCTCACTTTTATTCAAAACAGGGCCATTATTTGTATGTTCTAATCTAGCCCTCGACGACCTGGTTTCTGGGTCTTCAGGGACCTTTAATAGATGCATTTTAATAACAAGAAATGGAATCAGGATTTCTAAAGTGGCATACACTGATAAAAATGATTCTGCGGTGAAGTAAATACTATCAAAGTTAATATCAAAGTTATAAAAACTAGTAAAACCTACTCAAATTTCTCTTAGTGGTTTTCCCATCATGCAATAGGGCATGAATAATTAATCAGGTTATTAATCAGGACAGAAGCACGCACGTCACCGGCAAAAATATACTCAAAGTGAAATGATTGTACTATATTTTAGTTAAAAAACTATATATATATATATAGTATTTATAGGAATTTATTAGGTACCATATTTATGGTATTAAATTTTATTTATGCAATAGTGATAATCCATTTATTAACTTTTTGAGCATGAACCAGAAAATTAAATTTCAAATTTAAACTGTCATAAAACTTGAAAAAAGTTATAAAATTGTACATTTATTGTTATGGAAAATGCACAAAAATACCATTTTCAGTTTGTATATGAAATATATATTTTCCAAAACACGTTTTACTCTAAAACTGTGAGAAAATCAAAGCCATAAATCTAAACAAGTGGTGTTCCAAATTTGAGGTCAAATTTGAGGTTATTTGAGAATATCTCAAAAAATGAGCTTTCAGTAATAATTTGTTTGTGTGCATTTGTTTCGTCTACCAATCATTTGCTATAGATGGATCGTCTCCTGTCATTTGCATGTGGTCATGTGTGTGTGTGTGTGTGTGTGTGTGTGTGTGTGTGTGTGTGTGTTCACACAGCAAGTGCCAAAACCTTTACCAAGTTTCATTCCATTCCAATGATGTAAAAAATTCTAAAAAAAAAAAAAAAACATAATATGTTTTGGTCAAAAATGACCCCTCAAAAATGACGTAAATGATGTGTTCTTTGGAAGTTGTACAGGTTTTGGTCAACAGAAGTTTGGAACAGAACTTTTCCTTTAAGCGTGACAATTTGTTTGGGCAACTTCTAACATATAATACTTAAATCTAAAACTTATTTGTTATGATCAAAGCTAACATATCTGTTCCATCCAGCCACTTCTCTAAACAACAAGCACTGTATTAATTCAAGGTATATTGATTCTGGCTCAGAGTCCTTCAAAGAACAGAGGCTCCATATAACTGATTGGTTCTAGAACACAATACAATCCCAGTACCAGCACTAATAACAGCGTACATAAAAGAGCCAGGGCAGAAAGACTCTTGATTACGCACAGTGAACTTGGTCCAGCACATTAGAAAGCATACAGTATAAATGAAGTTAGCTTCCACAGGTAAATAATATATATCTGTGATCAGCTGAGCCATATCTCAGTGGTTTGTTAGGATTTCAGGCACGGGATACCATGCTAGTTCAGCACTCATGGGTATTATGCTCAGTCCTGGTTAATGAGCAGAGAAGGCTGGAGGAATCTGAGATCTTTGTTTGGTGGCAGCCAGAGGCTACTTGGCTCAATCCCTGCTGCCCACGCCGTCCGCCTACACCACGAAGCACATACTGAAATCTATGTATCCTCGGCGCTAACCTCTCTCTGTCCCTTATTAGTTGCGGAGACCAGTAATTAATATCTGCTAACCCATTCATATCAGTGTTAATATCTGTTAACCCATATTAATAAACCTGTGTAATGATCAGTGATATGAAATATTAAGTGGTAATCACAGCAGTGCTGATATACATCCATAACGCAACTCTTACCAGCAATATTGCAATGGCTCAAGAGACAAGCATGTAAATAAAAGAGCAAAAACCAAGGAATGTTCCTAAAGGCCCTGATATATTTCAAATGAAATAGAAGTATGAACTAGCGTGATGTAATTTCTAATAAAATAAAGCCAAAATGAAGAACATTTGGAGTTTGTTTCGGGAATTCAAAATGGCTTGCCAAAGCAAACTTTTCGGAAAAGTTCACTGCTGTTCGATAACTACCATTGATCTGTATGGAAGCTTGTTTCCGCCACAAAAAATAGAAGATAATTATGACTTTTTGATCTCACAAATGCAAGTTATAAAGTCAGAATTGCGTGATATAAAGTCGCAATTGCATGTTATAAAGTCAGAATTGTGATTTTTTTTTTTTATGTCTTGCAATTCTAACTTTTTTTTTCTCACAATTCTGGCTTCTTTTCTTAGAATTGTGAGTTATAAACTCACAATTGCAAGTTATAAAGTACAATTCTGAGGGGGAAAAAAAGACTGACTTTTTTTCTCTAAATTGCGAGTTTATATCTCGCAATTCTTACTTTTTAAGACGCAATTGTGAGTTTATATCACTCAATTCTGACTTTATAAGACAGTTGTGAGTTTATATCATGCAATTCTGACTTTATAACACGCAATTGTGACTTTATATTACACAATTCTGACTTTATAAGATGAAATTGTGAGTTTATATCTCACAATTCTGACTTTATATCATGCAATTCTGACTTTATAACATGCAATTGCGACTTTATATTACGCAATTCTGACTTTATAAGATGCAATTGTGAGTTTATATCTCGCAATTCTGACTTTATATCACGCAATTCTGACTTTATAACATGCAATTGCGACTTTATAACACGCAATTGCGACTTTATATCACGCAATTCTGACATTATAACTCACAATTGTGAGATTATTTCTCGCGATTCTGACTTTATAACTCAGAATTGAGATTATATCACACAACTGTAACTTTATAACTCACAATTGTGAGTTTATTTCGCAATTCTGCAAAAAAATGACAGAATTGTGAGATAAAAAGTCGCAATTTCCTTTTTTATTTTTTATTCAGTGGCGGAAAAAAGCTTCCATGGATCTGTGACGTTTATGTCATAGGGAGGTGTGGCTCTGGGGCTCCACCTTTTTTGACCTTGACAGATGTCCGCAAGTAAAATCATGAGCACACTGGAGAGCTGCTTTATCGGCTGAATCCCAAATGGCACACTAAACCCTCACGGTCTTCCTCTGAGTCCGCACTTTCATGATGTAATGCCGCTTTGACTGCCGTGTAAAGTCCTCCGTGTAGCTTGCAGACTTGCAGGGCTCAGCTGAAGTGTGCATCGAGGGCGCATAGTGACCGCAAACGGAGCGCTAGCGAGCACCCTTCTGAAAACTAAAATGATGAATGGTACACCCTGCGGTGTGTACGGTCAGACACACGCACGCGGCAGCCATTGTAAGTCCACAAGTCCGAAAGTGCATAGAAGTGTGCCATTTGGGATTCAGCCATAGTTGAAATTGAAGTTATTTTGAACAAATCATTTGAATGAATGATCCATTGACTCTTATTGCTTAATGAATGAATCAGCTTTTTTGAATGAATTGGTTAAATGAATAATTCAATGACTCATTCATAAAGTCAATGGCTGTGTCCGAAATCGCATACTGAATCAGCTTTTTCTGAATAAATCAGTTAAATGAATGATTCAAATCATAAGTTGTTGGGTGCTTGTCAATAAGAATGAGATGACTCATAAACTCATAAAGGTTTCTGTCCCACAGTCATGGCACAAAAATACTATTAAAATGAATTATGGAAAAATACTTTATATTAAAAACCCTATGGTTTACACTATGGACATTAAGTGATTAATTTACAACAAAACATAAATCAATTTTGGAATTTGGACAAGCTCTTTTTTGTGAAATGTAATGTGTAGAGGATTGTGGGTGACTGGAGGATGTGAAGGATACACCTGATGCACGCTTCAAAATAGCAGAATGAAGGACGCAAAACAAAGGCTGCCTTTCAAGGATCCTTCAAATTGACATGGCCTTCAACGGCACTTGATGACATGGCAGTCGAGATATGCAGCCTTATAAGGACGCAACCTTCGAATTGAGAAGTAGTTGTTTTGTTTTGTATTTGGGGGCAGTTCTAGCACATACAAAACTCACTGTCACTATGCTAGGGTGTTTTGAGTGGTTGCTAGGGCATTGTTAGGTTGCTGACCTATACACCAAAGTACAGCTACTTTCACACCATATATTTACTACCAGGTGTGATTCTCAAACAACAAAAGCAGTTCTAAAACAGCCTGTATGAGTGAATAATGTCAAACCCCTATTCTCCTAAGCCATATGATTTCAGTTATCCTTCATGTCCATAGCATAAACAGTGCTGAATGAATTACACTGCAAAGTTTAATTCTAAGAATTAAGGGTTTATTCAAATCCATTGCATATTCAAGGGACTTTTTGTCACTGATTTGTCAAATCGTTAGAACAAAAACATTAGACAAATATCTGTAAAAAATGTGTTAAGCTGGATTATTGAGACTAGTAATTTCTGAAACCCTTTGTCACAGAAAATCAAATCCACAAAGAATAGAATTTTAAAAGATTACAGAAATGCTTAGTTATATCACCACATTTCCATCTGATAAACAGTCCAACCACCAATCACACATTTGCTCTCAAAATAGTATGTTTTCAGGCGGTTGACTAAGCTAGCTGTGATTGAATTTCTCAGTGCTCTTTGCTTCTATTCTGGCGTATAATGAGTTGTATAATGAGATATTATGCAAAGCCCCTTCTCCAGCCACCAACAGGGCGCTTCAAGCTGTTCTTAGTTAAAATAAAAAATAACACACATTTACCATTGCATTGTTTTATGTAACTTGCTTCTAAAATGATTATTTAATTTCAAAAATACTTCCAGATACAAACTTGATCAAACTTCTTAGGCCCTGTAAGGTAATCTCAGAGTCAGCCTTTACTAAATTTCCCTTTTTTTTCCCCTTCTTTTGTTTTATGGATGGGCCCCCTCTCCAGACCCAATGAGTATATGCCATAGAAGACCTTATTGGACCCCATTTGGCACATCCCTGATTACACATGCAGTATTTAATTTTTAGGCCTAAAGCTGTTTCCCAGTGCTGAAAAGAATGTTGTGGGAAATGTAACAGAAGCTTTTTTTCTGTAAGGTGAGAGCGCTCACAGTCACTTGCTTCCTTCAGTGCTCTCGTTCCCCTGTTTTTCTGTCTAAGCTTGATAATTAACATTCCTTTAGTGTGTTTAACATTGTTTGATGGCTGAAACAACCCTTTAGTGTGCAGTAACAATCAAAAATATGTCAATTACAGTATTAAGCAATGCTTTTTTACAATTTGAAGCATAATAACTCACATGGCAAGAGACCAACTTGTGTCATGAATGCTATTCTTTGTTATTGTATGAATCTTTCTTTCTCTTCTTCTTCTTTTTTTTTCAGAGAGAGGAGGCCCAATTGTGACTTCAGGCATCTCATTAGCCTACCTATGCAGGAGGTAGTGTGCTCGAATGCTCTGTATGTCCTCAGGTAAAGGTTTCTCAAGGTTTCCCTCAACTGTCTGATTGTTTTGGCTCCATGCTCTGTGTTCAAATGCGGCTCTGAGCTGCAGTGTAGAAAGCACCTAAATTAATTTGCCAGCTGTGGTGGAGAGACAAGGCTGGAATGATGAAAAGCATGCATTTCCTCCCGCTGTTGGAGGACAGCAGAGAGAGAGGGGGGGATCGTGAAAAGAAAGCAAAATGAAGGATCCATATGCGCCTCACAGGGTGTGAAAAAGGGAGGAATGCAGCCTCTGATGGGCACACGCTGACAGGATTAAGAAAAGCTGTGATATTTAATGTGACACTGTAAGAATGTATTGTTTGTATAGTTTTAATGTGGAGTACAAGTATGTTGTAAGTTTCAGAGACAAAGATGATAGATAGATAGATAGATAGATAGTCAGCAGAATTAGTGTTAATCTGAGAAGAAAATCTAACTTAAAGTAACTTTTTTTTTTTTTTTGAGGCGACATGGGTTTTCAGTTAAGGTATGCTGGTCTAGCAGTTTGGGCTGTTGTTTAATAGGACCTGTGCGATAAGTGCTACCTCTCATCCTGTTCAAAAGATCTAAAATAGTGCTAATTCAGTAGTATGGCTTGACAAAAAATTGTTCCGGGCTCAATAAAAGTTGAGCGCTATGATTACAAAACAAATATGACTTGTCCTTCAGTTTGAAAAACAAGCACATGCACTTAAAATTTCTCTATGGGTAAATGCACCTCACTGGGATAAAAATTACAAAACATACTTTTTTAGAAGTATAGCAATAAGTGTTAGAAACTAGTGTGATAAAAAATACCAACACAATGTCATGACAATTGTAACTTACAAATACATTTTGATAAAATGGTGTAACACATCGAACTCAGAGACAAGCGAGAGATCTAAATGCTTAAGTTTTATTAAAGTAATATCAAAATACAAAATGCATAGTGGGTTCTCTGTGAACCCACGATTCATGCAAATTCACTCCAGCAGCGAACAATTGGGCAATTGCCCATGCACGGTTTGTACCTGATCTCTGATTATTTTTATAAAAAAAACCCTCCCTTCAGAGCATCTCCGAAGCATCTCCGAAGCCACGCCTCCTCCAAATCACATGAATGCACACAGCAGATTCTGCAAAGCATCACGAGAGATGGAAATACACTACCTCATGTCTCAAAGCACATAACATTACAATAATAATGAATGTAAACAACTTACAGAGCTCTTACTTGTACCACCTGACTGCTGCAGATTAATTTCTGAGGAATTTCTGAGTCTGAGGAAGTCTGAGTTTGTGTTGCATTTACACTGTTTTGACTAGCAAGCGTCACTAGCGTGTGGTGTTTCGAAAGTTCTGAAACAGTGAATCATTTTGCGAAGCAATTGGTTTGTTGAAAAGCTCCCATCCATCACAATCTCATTCGTATATTTTTATATGATCTCTTTACTCGCCAGTATACCTGCACAATTAATGGTTAAAAGATCACAATCTCGATTCAAACACCCACACAACCTCATTCCTAAATGACAACGTCAGTTAAACCTTTGACAAAATCACAACGGAACATTCAAATCTGCTTTGGCGCTGCCGCTGACCCAGAGAGACCCGTTATCATGTATATATGAAACAGTTATTTCAATGTTACAAATATTCAAATTATCACAGAAATACTGGGATAAAAGTTTAAAGTTTGGATATAAACACTGATGTCTTCGGAAGACATCAAAATAGAGCAAATCACCTTTTGAAAATAACTTTGTTTCACAACTATTGTATCATTACATCATTACGCCACTAGGTAGCGACAAGTGCCTGTTAAATAATATATTTTTCATTGAATCATTAATTCAAGAGATGGACTTTCATGTTAACTTTCTAAAAATCATGTTCATGTATGATTGACATCGAATTCATACGAAAATGCCACCTCGTAAAATAGTTGTTTTCCCGTAAGAACAGGTTGACTGTACCCTTATATATAATGCACTATTTGAGGAAGCAGTCATTTGTTGTTGTGTCCGAAGCCATAGTGGACATTATCAATTGCAGTCATTCATTTCCAAAATGTAGTTCAATTAAGAGTGTGTAACCAATGTAATACCCGGTGAAAAAATACGGTGTGCCATCTTACAATAAGATGGCATCAATGGAACTTCCGGCACACTTGGTGTCCGAATTCACTTACTGGTTTTCATTCACTCATTCAGAAG